>NC_089799.1:6982707-6992707 GCF_040412425.1 Macrobrachium rosenbergii
ACCATAAAGGACTCCAAAGGATGTACCTGAGCAATATAAATCTTCGTATGTGTCTTTGTTAATGATATTCTTAGTATTAAGTTCTTTTAAAAATCTATTGATTCTATCTTCAACTTTAAATATATGTTTACATTCAGGTTTACCAATTTTCTGAAACTTGCTTTCATCGCTCAGAATAGATTCCATTTTATTTATATAATCTTCTTTGTTCAAGATGACAGTGCCCTTACCCTTATCAGGTTTAGTAATTATCAAGTTTTCATTTTTTGCCAGATTTTTCAGAATATCTAGGTCAGTTTTCTTAAAGAAAGGTGTCCAATTGGTCGTCAACTTCCTAAATGCCTGTTGAGTGATATCTGATAGTTGTGACTGTAATTTACCAATATCAATATTAAAAGGTTGATTTTTTAACCTATGAAATAAAGATTCTAAAGGCAGAAAAAACCTGTTGTAGTTTGGTTTGTAACAAGGCATGCAGAAGTCCAATCCAAGAGATAATAAGAATTCTTCTCGTTTTGAAAGTACATGAGAGGATAGGTTAAATATTGAACTCACACTATGGTTAAAATGGGGAAGAACAACACCAAGACTTTGCAGTTTTATACTATGGCATCGTTGAATGCTGGTAATATAGTCAGAAATATTTTTGTTAAAAAGAATTTGAAAAATAATAAAATCAATAAAAGATAAAGTGCAACGAACACGTTGAAATAAACCCTGTACAGTGGATAAATGTTTAGTTACATTGAAGTTTTTTGTATTAATTTCCATGTTTAATAATTTGTTGGTGGCATCAGCATAAAATTCAGTTTGGTACAGAGAGGCACGATACAGTTTAAACTTAATAAAATTCGGGATAATCTTGTTGAGTTGGCAGTAATGTAGAAAATCCAGGTCCAATTTAGCTTTTTCAAGTTTTTTCGTGGTCGTCTCCAAGGATCTGCATAGGGACAATACATCTGCGCCATAACGGTTGCGGACTAATTGGTGGAAATGTGTGAATCCTCTGGAGCGCACCCGGATCAGGAACAGAAGAACGTAGAACCAATGGTTGAATTCCATGTGGGCCACCGGAAGAAGCCTGAGCTGAGTCACGACATACAAGACAGAATACGTTGGCACAAGCGGGCCACAGCACATACAAGGACAGGGTGACAAGGAGATAGCCGGTCATCAAAAGGTGATACATTTATTGCCGACGCGTTTCGTAACAACATAGTTACATCATCAAGGCTAAAAGAGAAAACAACACAAATTAAAAACACATGGAATATAACTTTGACTTTAAGAGTCTCAACAAATTATACGAAACTTACATTAAAACAAAACAAGATTTAAAAAGCACCTGCTAGACTAAAGGCTGAAGGCTGAATGATTCGGAAAGGAGGGAGAGGCAGCGAAGAAATACGGCTCAAGCCAGAAACAGCTGTATAGAGGTGGTGTGATTGTTCAACTTGGGCACTAACTGCTTGATAAATAATGACTCTAAGATAAGCAGTTCGTGTAAACGGCTTGTTTGGCCCAAGACAGAGAAGTCAGAATAGTTAATGCTGGTGTTACAAATTTTTGTGTGATTTCTGATATTAGAAAATTCGGGATTGGACAATCTGCAGCCAGTACGATGGCTGACACCATTATGTGAATCAGCTCTGACCTTGAGCAATCGCTTAGTCGAACCTACGTAAGTCCCCAAATTACATCTGGGGCAAGTATATTTATATACGACTGAGGATTGCAACAATGGGCAGATTTTGTCTTTAAATTTAAAAAAGTGATCCTATTGTAAGGGATTTTTGGAATTAAAATAACTTGCAACATATTAAAGTGTTTTTCAATTGCAGACTTGAGATTCCTTCTAAATTTGTCATCTTGGATGTATGGAATACTGGCATACAGTTTCTTTCGTGGAACAGTGCTTATGGAAGGGAGTCTGATAGTTTCTTATTTAGAAAATTCTTGCAATGTCTGAAGAAAACATGTGAGGGAAACCAGTTATCGGTAAAATATTTATACAAGAACAAAATTTCTTTATGATATGAATCCCAGGAAGAGGTTAGAGTGTAAGCCCGATGAAGCAGGGTAAAAATTGAATTGAGTTTAAAATGATAAAAACAAGCACTATAAAAGTTTGAACCCAGACCTGAGAAAGTCTTTTTTCTAAAAACGGAAGTGTTAAAACTATTACCATGTCGAAACACCAAAACATCCAAAAATGGCAATCGATCGTTTTCCTCTCTCTAATGTAAACTTGATATTCGGATGTAATTCATTAATGTACGAGAGGAACTGGTCAGCATGGAAAGCTGATTTAAAGAGAACAAAGGTGTCATCAACAAACCGTTTATACACAAGAGGATAAAAACCTAGGGGGCAATTTTCCAACATGTCCTCCTCCAGGGAGCACATAAAAATATTGGAAAACGTGGGACCAAGGGGTGATCCCATTGCCATACCGTCAACCTGTTTGTACAAACAATCATTAAAAATAAAGGCAGTGTCCAGCACTGCTAACTGCAACAATTTCTTAAAATAGCAACGGTCATAGTTAAAATAAGTATCACTGGGTTCAATAAAAATTTTATCTAAAATAACCTCGATTGTTTCTTCTACTGGGACATTTGTGAATAAGGATTCCACATCGTAACTGGTCATATACAAGTCAGAGTCTTGACATAAAACATATGATTTAAATTCTTCAGTGTTTTTTAAGGTATGTTGATTAGAAGTAAACGGTTCAAGCAAAGGAACTAGGTATTTGGCTAGTTTATAATTGGGAGCATGAATTGATGACAGTATTGGTCTCATTGGGGTTCCCTCTTTGTGTGTTTTAGGTAGACCATAAAGGACTCCAAAGGATGTACCTGAGCAATATAAATCTTCATATGTGTCTTTGTTAATGATATTTCTTAGTATTAAGTTCTTTTAAAAATCTATTGATTCTATCTTCAACTTTAAATATATGTTTACATTCAGGTTTACCAATTTTCTGAAACTTGCTTTCATCGCTCAGAATAGATTCCATTTTATTTATATAATCTTCTTTGTTCAAGATGACAGTGCCCTTACCCTTATCAGGTTTAGTAATTATCAAGTTTTCATTTTTGCCAGATTTTTCAGAATATCTAGGTCAGTTTTCTTAAAGAAAGGTGTCCAATTGGTCGTCAACTTCCTAAATGCCTGTTGAGTGATATCTGATAGTTGTGACTGTAATTTACCAATATCAATATTAAAAGGTTGATTTTTTAACCTATGAAATAAAGATTCTAAAGGCAGAAAAACCTGTTGTAGTTTGGTTTGTAACAAGGCATGCAGAAGTCCAATCCAAGAGATAATAAGAATTCTTCTCGTTTTGAAAGTACATGAGAGGATAGGTTAAATATTGAACTCACACTATGGTTAAAATGGGGAAGAACAACACCAAGACTTTGCAGTTTTATACTATGGCATCGTTGAATGCTGGTAATATAGTCAGAAATATTTTTGTTAAAAGAATTTGAAAAATAATAAAATCAATAAAGATATATAGTGCAACGAACACGTTGAAATAAAACCCTGTATGTGGATAAATGTTTAGTTACATTGAAGTTTTTTGTATTAATTTCCATGTTTAATAATTTGTTGGTGGCATCAGCATAAAATTCAGTTTGGTACAGAGAGGCACGATACAGTTTAAACTTAATAAAATTCGGGATAATCTTGTTGAGTTGGCATGTAATGTAGAAAATCCAGGTCCAATTTAGCTTTTTTCAAGTTTTTTCGTGGTCGTCTCCAAGGATCTGCATAGGGACAATAAATCTGCGCCATAACGGTTGCGGACTAATTGGTGGAAATGTGTGAATCCTCTGGAGCGCACCCGGATCAGGAACAGAAGAACGTAGAACCAATGGTTGAATTCCATGTGGGCCACCGGAAGATTTATGAGCTGAGTCACGACATACAAGACAGAATACGTTGGCACAAGCTGGCCACAGCACAATAGAAGGACAGGGTGACAAGGAGATAGCCGGTCATCAAAAGGTGATACATTTATTGCCGACGCGTTTCGTAACAACATAGTTACATCATCAAGGCTAAAAGAGAAAACAACACAAATTAAAAACACATGGAATATAACTTTGACTTTAAGAGTCTCAACAAATTATACAAAACTTACATTAAAACAAAACAAGATTTAAAAAGCACCTGCTAGACTAAAGGCTGAAGGCTGAATGATTCGGAAAGGAGGGAGAAGCAGCGAAGAAAAACGGCTCAAGCCAGAAACAGCTGTATAGAGGTGGTGTGATTGTTCAACTTGGGCAATAACTGCTTGATAAATAATGACTCTAAGATAAGCAGTTCGTGTAAATATATTTGTTTGGCCCAAGACAGAAAGTCATAATAGTTAATGCTGGTGTTACAAATTTTTGTGTGATTTCTGATATTAGAAAATAAACGGGATTGGACAATCTGCAGCCAGTACGATGGCTGACACCATTATGTGAATCAGCTCTGACCTTGAGCAATCATGCTTAGTCGAACCTACATAAGTCCCCAAATTACATCTGGGGCAAGTATATTTATATACGACTGAGGATTGCAATAATGGGTTTTTTGTCTTTAAATTTAAAAAGTGATCCTATTGTAAGGGGATTTTTGGAATTAAAATAACTTGCAACATATTGAAAGTGTTTTCAATTTAGACTATGAGATTCCTTCTAAATTTGTCATCTTGGATGTATGGAATACTGGCATACAGTTTCTTTCGTGGAACAGTGCTTATGGAAGGGGAGTCTGATAGTTTCTTATTTAGAAAATTCTTGCAATGTCTGAAGAAAACATGTGAGGGAAACCAGTTATCGGTAAAATATTTATACAAGAACAAAATTTCTTTATGATATGAATCCCAGGAAGAGGTTAGAGTGTAAGCCCGATGAAGCAATTAAAATTGAATTGAGTTTAAAATGATAAAAATGAGGCACTATAAAAGTTTGAACCCAGACCTGAGAAAGTTTTTTCTAAAAACGGAAAAAGAAACTATTACCATGTCGAAACACCAAAACATCCAAAATGGCAATATCATTTTCTCTCTCTCTAATGTAAACTTGATATTCATATGTAATTCATTAATGTACTAATAACTGGTCAGCATGGAAAGCTGATTTAAAGAGAACAAAGGTGTCATCAACAAACCGTTTATACACAAGAGGATAAAAACCTAGGGGCAATTTTCCAACATGTCCTCACTCCAGGAGCACATAAAAATATTGGAAAACGTGGGACCAAGGGGTGATCCCATTGCCATACCGTCAACCTGTTTGTACAAACAATCATTAAAAATAAAGGCAGTGTCCAGCACTGCTAACTGCAACAATTTCTTAAAATAGCAAAAAACACATAGTTAAAATAAGTATCACTGGGTTCAATAAAAATTTTATCTAAAATAACCTCGATTGTTTCTTCTACTGGGACATTTGTGAATAAAATTCCAATCGTAACTGGTCATATACAAGTCAGAGTCTTGACATAAAACATATGATTTAAATTCTTCAGTGTTTTTTAAGGTATGTTGATTAGAAGTAAACAGTTCAAATCAAAGGAACTAGGTATTTGGCTAGTTTATAATTGGGAGCATGAATTGATGACAATATTGGTCTCATTATTCCCTCTTTGTGTGTTTTAGGTAGACCATAAAGGACTCCATTCAGGATGTACCTGAGCAATATAAATCTTCATATGTGTCTTTGTTAATGATATTCTTAGTATTAAGTTCTTTTAAAAATCTATTGATTCTATCTTCAACTTTAAATATATGTTTACATTCAGGTTTACTAATTTTCTGAAACTTGCTTTCATCGCTCAGAATAGATTCCATTTTATTTATATAATCTTCTTTGTTCAAGATGACAGTGCCCTTACCATTATCAGGTTTAGTAATTATCAAGTTTTATATTTTTGCCAGATTTTTCAGAATATCTTCAGTTTTCTTAAAGAAAGGTGTCCAATTGGTTCAACTTTATAAATGCCTGGAGTGATATCTGATAGTTGTGACTGTAATTTACCAATATTTATTAAAAGGTCCTTTTAACCTATAAAATAAAGTTTTCTTGAAAAAACACCTTTGTACTTTTCTATTTGTAACAAACGCATGCATAGTATCCAATTTCAAAGTTCCTATCTTCTCGTTTTGAATTGTTGAGATCCTTATACGTTAAATATTTAACACTATTTTGTAAGTATTACCAGAAAACTGATTATATTAACAAATTATCCTTTATTGTTTGCATTTTTACTATTTGTTTTTTTAATTTCAGCCTTATGATGTTTATTTCATGTTAAAAAATCATTTTAATATTATATTTTAATAAAATAGAAAAAGATTTATGACCAGCTATACAGGGTTCATTTATTGAAGTGCTTGTTTCAAATTATTTTTCCAAACTTAATGGCAAAGATATTTTGACCCTTTATTATTTTATAAAAACTATAAAAGCTGAAATTTCCTGGGCATTTTCATCTTATCAAGAAATATATTTTAAATTTAAACTTCTCTCATGTATAAACTGAATTTTTATGTTGATGCAAATTATTTATACCATGAATTTATCCATATATTTATTTAACAGTTTTCTTCATTTATATAGAATTGATAGATTATTTTTCAAATTCTTTAATATTAAAAATATTTCTGACTAAATTACAGTTCACGAAATAGATATAAAACAGCATCTATTTTTATTTGAACATTTATGTTCAATATAAAACTGACCTCTCATGTATTTAAAACGAAATTGAAAAAAAGAAAATATAAATATATTTTTAACTACAATTTTGATCTGCCTTTAAATCAGATTTCATAGGTTAAAAATCAAACCTTTATCATTTATTTAAATTACAACATAGAATCAAATCACTCAGAATTTAAATCTATAAATGACACATTTGACAGAGATATACGAAAATCAAAATTGGAAACATTTATTTCTTTGTCCCAGTATGGTAAGTAAACAAAGAGGATTTTAGATTACTGAATCAATTCTGGCTAAAATTTTAACTTCACAAAATACTAAACCTGGAATGAAACATATTTGACTTTAAGATCTCAACAAACTTTAAAATTAAAACAAAACAAGATTTAAAAAGCACCTGCTCCCTTTATCTGACCAGGCTTTATGTTCGGAAAGGATGAGAAATGTTGAAGAAAAATTGGGTTATTTTGTGAGAAATAACTGTATTGATGACACCAGTGATTGTTCAAAATCCAGTTACCATGCTTTTTACTATAAATAATGACATTAAGATAACACGACATTTAAATCATAGTTTTATGTAAACGAATATTTTTAAAGACAGAAATCAGAATAAAATGCTGGTGTTACAAAATTTTGTGATTTCTGATATTAGAAAATTCTGGATGGACAATTAGCAGTGCAGGGCTGACAATGATTATGTGAATCAGCTCTGACCTTGAGCAATCGCTTAGTTTTTATTTTCTCCCCAAATTACATCTGGGGAAAGAAATTTATTATCCTTTGTGTATAAATGGTTTGTTGATGACACTGGGCCTTTTTGTCTTTAACCTTTAAAATTAATGAATTACTTCTAATATCAAGTTTAATTAAAATAAAACGATCGATTTGTATATTGGTGTTTTTCAAAGAAACTGGTGATTTTCTAAATTTGTCATCTTGGAAAATGGAATACTGGACAGGTCTTCTTTCTGGAACAGTGCTTATAAGTTATTTTAATCAATTTCTTGCTTTATCGGGCTTTTAAATGTTCCTGAAGAAAATTTTACAGAAAACCAGTTATCGGTAAAATATTTATACAAGAACAAAATTTCTTTATGAAGAATCCCACGAAAGAAACTTCTTAGAGTTAAGCCATGAAGCAAGATGAAAAAATTAAGAATTTAAAAAATGAAAAAACAAATATGTTGCAAGTTTTTTAACCCAGAAATCCTGGAATAGTCTTTTTTTCAAAATCTGCCCATTGTTAATGACAGTTTATAAAATTGTTGAGATGTAATTTGAAACGTAAAACATCCAAGCGATTGCATCAAGATCAGAGCTTTTATATTGGCTGTAGATTGTCCAATAATTTTCTAATATCAGAAATCACACAAAAATTTGTAACACCAGAATTAACTATTCTGACTGTCTTGGGCCAAATAAACCGTTTATACGAACTGCTTATCTTAGAGTCATTATTTATCAACAGTTAGTGCTCCAGTTGAACAATCACACCAATATTATACAGCTGTTTCTGGCTTGAGCTTGATCCCATTTCTCCCTCCCTTCCGAATCATTCAGCCTTCAGTTTAGTCTGTGCTTTTAAATCTTGTTTTGTTTTAAATCAATTTTGTTTTAATGTAAGTTTCCATGTTAATTTGTTGAGACAGTGTCAAAGCCCATGTGTTTTTAATTTGTGTTGTTTTCTTTTAGCCTTGATGATGTAATCATAGTTGTTACGAAACGCGTCGGCAATAAATGTATCACTTGACCGGCCATTAATCAAGATTTTCCTTTAATGTGCTGTGGCCCGCTTGTGCCAACGTATTCTTTCTTGTACTGGACTCAGCTCAGGCTTCTTCCGGTGGCCCAATGGAATTCAACCATTGGTTCTACGTTCTTCTGTTCCTGATCCAGAGTCTTCACACATTTCCACCAATTAGTCCGCAACCGTTATGGCGCAGATGATTGTCCCTATGCAGATCCTTGGAGACGACCACGAAAAAACTTGAAAAAGCTTAAATTGGGACCTGGATTTTCTGACATTACTGCCAACTCAACAAGATTATCCCGAATTTTATTAAGTTTAAACTGTATCATGGACTCTCTGTACCAAACTGAATTTTATGCTGATGCCACCAACAAATTATTAAACATGGAAATTAATACAAAAACTTCAATGTAACTAAACATTTATCCACTGTAAAATTTATTTCAACGTGTTCGTTGCACTTTATCTTTTATTGATTTTATTATTTTTCAAATTCTTTTAACAAAAATATTTCTGACTATATTACCAGCATTCAACGATGCCATAGTATAAAACTGCAAAGTCTTGGTGTTGTTCTTCCCATTTTAACCATAGTGAGTTCAATATTTAACCTATCCTCTCATGTACTTTCAAAACGAGAAGAATTCTTATTATCTCTTGGATTGACTTCTGCATGCCTTGTTACAAACCAAACTACAACAGGTTTTTTCTGCCTTTAGAATCTTTATTTCAATAGGTTAAAAAATCAACCTTTTAATATTGATATTGGTAAATTACAGTCAAAAACTATCAGATATCACTCAACAGGCATTTAGAAGTTGACGACCAATTGACACCTTTCTTTAAGAAAACTGACCTAGAGATTCTGAAAAATCTGGCAAAAATGAAAACTTGATAATTACTAAACCTGATAAGGGTAAGGGCACTGTCATCTTGAACAAAGAAGATTATATAAATAAAATGGAATCTATTCTGAGCGATGAAAGCAAGTTTCAGAAAATTGGTAAACCTGAATGTAAACATATATTTAAAGTTGAAGATAGAATCAATAGATTTTTAAAAGAACTTAATACTAAGAATATCATTAACAAAGACACATACGAAGATTTATATTGCTCAGGTACATCCTTTGGAGTCCTTTATGGTCTACCTAAAACACACAAAGAGGGAACCCCAATGAGACCAATACTGTCATCAATTCATGCTCCCAATTATAAACTAGCCAAATACCTAGTTCCTTTGCTTGAACCGTTTACTTCTAATCAACATACCTTAAAAAACACTGAAGAATTTAAATCATATGTTTTATGTCAAGACTCTGACTTGTATATGACCAGTTACGATGTGGAATCCTTATTCACAAATGTCCCAGTAGAAGAAACAATCGAGGTTATTTTAGATAAAATTTTTATTGAACCCAGTGATACTTATTTTAACTATGACCGTTGCTATTTTAAGAAATTGTTGCAGTTAGCAGTGCTGGACACTGCCTTTATTTTTAATGATTGTTTGTACAAACAGG
>NC_089799.1:6997707-7100207 GCF_040412425.1 Macrobrachium rosenbergii
CCGAAGTAAAAGACAACGGCAAATGGAGTCAACGGATACCATATTTCTACAAAAATACACAGTTATAAATTTATATAGAAGTTATACCCTCAGATTTCCGTGAACAAAAAAACGTGAATTATCATCATAAGACACAGACACGGGGGGGGGGAGATTATCATCATCAGACACAGGTGTGGAGAATTATCATCATCAGACATAGGGAGAGAATTATCATTATCAGACTCAAGAGGAGAATTATCATCATCAGACACAGGGAGAGAATTATCATCATCAGACTCAAGGGGAGAATTATCTTCATCAGACACAGGGAGAGAATTATCATCAGACTCAAGGGGAGAATTATCATCATCGGACACAGGGGGAGCATTATCATCATCGGACACGGGGGGAGCATTATCATCACCAGACACAGGGGGAGAACTATCATCACCAGACACAGGGGGAGAATTATCATCACCAAACACAGGGGGAGAATTATCATCATCAGACACAGGGGGAGAATTATCATCATCAGACGCAGGGGGAGAATTATCATCATCAGACACAGGGAGAGAATTATCATCATCAGACGCAGGGGGAGAATTATCATCATCAGACACAGGGAGAAAATTATCATCATCAGACACAGGGGGAGAATTATCATCATCAGACACAGGGAGAGAATTATCATCATCAGACACAGGGGGAGAATTATCATCATCAGACACAGGGGGAGAATTATCATCATCAGACGCAGGGGGAGAATTATCATCACCAGACACAGGGAGAGAATTATCGTCATCAGACGCTGGGGGAAAATTATCATCATCAGACACAGGGGGAGAATTATCATCATCAGACACAGGGAGAGAATTATCATCATCAGACACAGGGAGAGAATTATCATCATCAGACGCAGGGGGAGAATTATCATCATCAGACACAGGGAGAGAATTATCATCATCAGACACAGGGGGAGAATCATCATCATCAGACACAAGGGGGAGAATTATCATCATCAGACGCAGGGGGAGAATTATCATCATCAGACACAGGGAGAGAATTATCATCAGACGCAGGGGGAGAATTATCATCATCAGCCACAGGGGGAGAATTATCATCATCAGACACGGGGAGAGAATTGTCGTCATCAGACACAGACGGAAAATTATCATCATCAGACAAAGGGGGTGAGAATTATCATCATCAGGCACAGGGGGAGAATTATCATCACCAGACGCAGGGGGAGAATTATCATCACCAGACGCAGGGGGAGAATTATCATCAGACACAGGGGGAGAATTATCATCATCAGACACAGGGGGAGAATTATCATCATCAGACGCAGGGGGAGCATTATCATCATCAGACACAGGGGGAGCATTATCATCATCAGACACAAGGGGAGAAATATCATCAGACGCAGGGGGAGAATTATCATCATCAGACACAGGGAGAGAATTATCATCATCAGACAGGAGGGGGAGCATTATCATTATCAGACACAGGGGTAGAATTACCATCATCAGGCAAAAGGGGGAGAATTATCATTATCAGACACAGGGGGAGAATTATCATCATCAGACACAGGGGGAGCATTATCATCATCAGACACAGGGGGAGCATTATCATCATCAGACACAAGGGGAGAAATATCATCAGACACAGGGGGAGAATTATCATCACCAGACGCAAGGGGAGAATTATCATCATCAGACACAGGCGGAGAATTATCATCATCAGACACAAGGGGAGAATTATCATCATCAGACACAGGGGAGCATTATCATCATCAGACACAAGGGGAGAAATGTCATCAGATGCAGGGGTAGAATTATCATCATCAGACAGTGGGAGAGAATTATCATTATCAGACATAGGGGGAGCATTATCATCATCAGACGCAGGGAGAACATTACCATCATCAGGCAAAGGGGGGAGAGTTATCATCATCAGACACAGGGGGAGAATTATCATCATCAGACACAAGGGGAGCATTATCATCATCAGACACAGGGGGAGCATTATCATCATCAGACACAAGGGGAAAAATATCATCAGACGCAGGGGGAGAATTATCATCATCAGATGCAGGGGGAGAATTATCATCATCAGACACAGGAGGAGTATTATCATCATCAGACACAGGGGGAGAATTATCATCATCAGACGCAGGCGGAGAATTACCATCACCAGGCAAAGGGGGAGAATTATCATCATCAGACACAGAGGAAGAATTATCATCAGACACAGGGGGAGAATTATCATCACCAGACACAGGGGGAGAATTATCATCATCAGACACATGGAGAGAATCATCATCATCAGACAGTGGGAGAGAATTATCATCATCAGACACAGCGGGAGCATTATCATCATCAGACACAGGGGTAACATTATCATCATCATACACAGGGGGAGAATTATCATCATCAGGCACAGGGGGAGAATTATCATCATCAGGTGCAGGGGAAGAATTATCATCATCAGACACAGGGGGAGCATTATCATCATCAGACACAAGGTGAGAATTTTCATCATCAGACGCAGGGGGAGAATTAACATCATCAGACACAGGGGAGAATTATCATAATAAGACACAGGGGGAGAATTATAATCATCAGACACAGTGGGAGAATCATCATCATCAGACACAAGGAGAGTTATCATCATCAGACACAGGGGGAGAATTATCATTATCAGACACAGGGGACAATTATCATCACCAGACACAGGGGGAGAATTATCATCATCATACACACGGGGAGAAATATCATCATCAGACACAGGGGGAGAATTATCATCATCATACACACGGGGAGAATTATCATCATCAGACACGGGGAGAATTATCATCATCAGACACACAGAGAGAATTATCATCATCAGATACAGGGGGAGAATTATCATCATCAGATACAGGAGGAGAACTATCATCATCAGACACAAGGGGATAACTGTAGTTTAAGCTTTATTATTCACAGAAAAAATCAAAATCGTTTTTGCGCAACATTTTTTTCTGGATAAGCCCTCGACCAGAGACAGTCGTCCTCATTTTTTCTACGGAACAAACCCTGCCATAAGGTGGAATCTCTGGTTCATCGCCTTGCGTTGGCTCCATTCCAGTCTTCTTGGTGGCGCCGACCACCATGGTTTGCAACCCCACCCCAAACAACGACCCTTCCCCGCCCTCCCCCCATTACCCTTCCACCACCCACGCCCCTGACATCAGCAAGATTCTTTGACATTTCCCCTGAAGACCAGACGGTGCTTCATAAAGGCCTTGTAACCGGTCGTTCGTAATGAATGTTCTTGACATTCTTGGATCTTTGACAGGAAACATTCAAGCTCTTGCTTCGTTGGCTTAATGTTCGCCTTAAAAATGTGTATCCTTAGCTGTGAAGAGTAATTTCCTGGAAAAATATGTCATATAAATTTTGCGTTGCTGATGAAAAGTGAAGGTAATACAGAAAGCTTCCAGTGGTTAGGTTACGTAAGATTTTTATGAAGTTAATCAAAAGTAATATCTTCAGTCGCACCAGTTCTTAGAGTTTATTTCAGGACTTGCTAAAATGCTTGCCAGATCATTTAGGAATATATAATAGAATTCTGACATATTGGTAAGGACTGAATATAAAATATTTCTTAGATAAGCACAATAATGTACTACTGTTCAGCTAACAGTATCCGAATCACCCTAATGGAAGTCCAGTGATTAAAATGATTTTTCAAGGGGAAGGGACGGTTTCATCAAGTTGGTGTTCCTATTCTGAGCTATGTCAAGTTAGTTCCTTTAATAAATTAGGTCAACCGTATACAGAAAAACAAAACTACCAAAAAGAGTAAAATACGAGGAATATGGAAATGCAGTGGAACATCTGGATCTTTCATAGATAGTGACCCTCAACAAAGTTCAGGGTCGTTATCTAGGACTGATATTTCTTTAAGATGTTTACAGTCTTTTTTTTTTTAAGGTACTCCCTAACGGGCTTGTATTAAACATGCTGCAAAGGCGGATACATACACCCCTGGGGGTCACTTTCTATGAAAGATCCTATCGTAGTTGAAAGAACAGTCATTTCACCACATGACTTGAAATTTCGTATCGAGAAACTTTCGAAACTTTCAATTTTCTGGAAAGCCATCCACACAATACTCAAAGTTCAGAGCCACAAAAGGTGGTCGAGTGAATTCTCTCTCTCTCTCTCTCTCTCTCTCTCTCTCTCTCTCTCTCTCTCTCTCTCTCTCTTCTCTCTCTTTAAAGACTTGTGTTCATGATCCAAATGTCTCAGTAATTTGCCCAGTTTTCTTGAGAGGACTAATGAAGTTAGATCTGAGATACTGGGAACCAAATTACTGAGACATAATATGTCTCAGTAATTTGGTTTCCAGTATCTCAGATCTAACTTCATTAGTCCTCTCAAGAAAACGTGGCACTCCTTTGGATCATGAACACAAGTCTTTTTTAAAGAGAGAGAGAGAGAGAGAGAGAGAGAGAGAGAGAGAGAGAGAGAGAGAGAGAGAGAGAGAGAATTCACTCGACCACCTTTTGTGGCTCTGAACTTTGAGTACTGTGTGGATGGCTTTCCAGAAAATTGAAAGTATTGCTCCAGTCCCGGTTTTTTTGCCATGCCCTTAGGTTAGGTTAGGTTAGGTTGGGTAGGTTAAAGTACGATTAGTGACTTCTCAATAATTTGGGTGTGGGAAACAATGAGATGATTTTCAAGAAAATTCTATGGTTAGTTTTTGAGAAATGGCGTCCCGCTTTTTTCAGGGAAAGGTCCCAGTACTGGTTACATCTCGGGGAAATGCTACCGGGAAATCCGCACATTTCGGATCTTAATTCTCCTATTCTTGGATTTAAAAACTTTCAAAGCCTCGAAGATGTTTCGTTTGCCGAAAGGCTTCCCAGATTTAACGGAAGCTTATCCTGTTATTACTGTGCTGTGGAGCGTCTTTATTGGGAAGAAGCGTTTTCAACAAAACTAACCTTTTCTAATATTTGTTTATCAGCCTTGAATTCTTTTATCATAATCTCTCAGAGATTTTCGCATACTCGTACAATTCTTAATTACTTAATTGATTCATTGTGTCTACAACTAAGCACGTTCATCTTCGATATATTATATTTATATTAAGATTTAAAATACAGGGCTAAGTGGGTCTTGTGGTATAGCATTCTACTGTACTTTCATCAAATTCGTTAAAATGGCAAATTCGGTAAAAAAAAAAATCATTACAGCCATTGTTATGACATCAGAAAAAATTTGATCCAAATCCAAAAATTGGTATTTGTTTTTTTTTTTTTTTGCAAAAAAAAATAAATAGTGAAAACAGAAAAAAAAAAATGGCATTGATCCAAACCCAACATTCGGTATTTGAATTTTTTTTTTGCAAAAAATAAATAAATATATAAATAGTCAAAACACACTGTCTAATAAACTTACTTTTTTAGACTTGATTCATGACATCAGAAAAAACAATAGAAAAAAAGTTAGATCCAAACCCGAAAATCAGTATTTCGATTTTTTTTTTTTTTTGCAAAATAAATAAATAAAAAATAATCAAAACACATTGGCTAATATATTTACTTTTTTTTACTTGAATTATCTCCTTGTCAAAACGGTTTTACCAAAAGACCTCCTTGAAATATTTGCTCCCTACCTGAAAATTCTCGCAGGATCCTTCATCCACAAAAGTTCCCTTTAAATTCTGAAGGAAACGTACCATGAACCGACTCCGGAACTCGGAAAGAGCTTAAAATGAACTTATCAGACTTGACGTTCACTTTATCAGAAATTATGTTGATGGGTCTTTTCTTTCTGGTGCTCCACTTACTCATATGCGGTGGCTATGTTGGGGAGAGTCTTTTGTTTTCTTTTTTTTATTTCTGATTTCCATCTCCCGGGGATTGATCGTGACTTTTCCATTTGTCTGTTTTCTGGAAGAGAATTCGTTTTCCTCTTCTAAGAGCTATATTACATCTATTTTATTTTGGTTTTTTGTTTTGTTACCAAAGTAAAAATAATTTTAGACATTTTTTCTTCCATTATCCATTTGATTTTTTTGTTTTTGTTTTTTGTTACCAAAGTAGAAAAAATGTTAGACATTTTTTCTTCCATTATCCATTTGATTTGTTTTTCTTTCTTTTTTTTGTTATCAAAGTAAAAATAATTTTAGTCATTTTTTCTTCCATTTCTTATGCTTTTTTTGATATGCCATTACCAATGATTCCCCGCTTCCAGTTCTTTTTATGGTAACTTTTCCGTTCACTGGTAATAACTTACTTTGCCACATGCGTTGCACTGTAGGCATTACTTAAGGTTCTTTGCAGCGTGCCTTCGACCCCTAGCAGCAACCCCTTTCGTTCCTTTTACTGTACCTCCTTTCATATTCTTTTTCTTCCATCTTACTTTCCACCCTCTCCTAACAACTGGTTCATAGTGCAACTGAGAGGTTTTCCTCCTGTTACGCCTTTCAAACCTTTAACTGGTAATTTCCCCTATCAGCGCTGAATGACCTCATAGGTATCAGTGCTTGGTCTTTGGCCTAAATTCTATATTCAATCAATCAGTCATTCAATAACTTACTTTGACACTATAAACGCAGACTATGTAAGACGTTTACCCACCAATGCCCTAACTTAAATTTCCTTCGTTCGGTAAACTCAGGCATCACAACCTATGTCGTAAATGCTTTGTCTGTTACCAAATTTCCCGTTCATAGGTACTGCAGAATCATTAGTCTTTGTGATAGTTGTGAATTGAATTGAATTGAATTGAACTGAATATAGAATTTAGGCCAAAGGCCAAACACTGGGACCTATGAGGTCATTCAGCGCTGAAATGGAAATTGACAGTAAAAGGTCTGAAAGGTGTAACAGGAGGAAAACCTCAAAGCAGTTACACTATGAATCAATTGTTAGGAGAGGGTGGAGAGTAAGATGGAAGAAAGAGAATATGAAAGGAGGTACAGTACAAGGAAGGAAAGGGGTTGCAGCTAGGGGCCGAAGGCACGCTGCAAAGAACCTTAAGTAATGCCTACAGTGCACCACATGAGGTGCACTGACGACACTAACCCCCAACTGGGTGTGATAGTTGTAGACATCAGCAAAATCAAGAAAAACGATCGAAAGCTGTTTCTTTCCTTCCACCAGGAGCTTGGAAATTTTCCTTTTATTTCGTTGGCTCTTGGTTTTTTTTTACAATTATTCAAGATTTTAGACCCCTTTTCAATCTCTCTCTCTCTCTCTCTCTCTCTCTCTCTCTCTCTCTCTCTCTTTTCCCCAAGGGTTGAATTCATCAAGGAATTGCGTCGCAGAAATGTCTAGACTCACGCCCCAGACCTAAGCTAGATCCACTGAATGTTAGCAGTAAATCTAGCTTGTTGTTTCATTTTGGAGGACAAGATTCTCCTTCATTCGAGCGCTCCATAAGGTTACTCCCTCTAAATTTTACCCTTTATTTTGGGTTCTAATAAATAACGATGTACTATGGTACTCTATACTTTTGTTCGAAGTTTTTCATCGAAAAAAGAAAAAACTATTTTTATTGTAGAAATTATCAATAATTTCCCCAAGCACTTCTATCAACATGGAGACAACATGCCCTCAGTATAATATATCCAGTTACCTGTAAATTGATGGGTCTGTTACATTGCTTAGGGGAATCATATCATATAAATACAATGAAATTTAAAAATAAATTCTACCTCTGTACATTCTGATTTACTGAAATGTAAAAAATAAAAAAAGAGTGAACTCGTAGAAGAAACGATGAGTAGTTGCCAGATTCATTTAAACCAGTGGTTCTCAACCTGAGGGGCGTCAGCAATTTCCAATGGGGAACGAGCGCTAGGGAAAAATAAAAAATTCTCTAATTATATTCGCTATTCTTTTAACAAGAGTCGCTAAGAAGCAGTGTCAAGTATCTCACTAATTCATTCCCAAAAGAATAAAAACACACCATCTTTTTCTTCTATTTTTCATTGTCCTTTAAATCTGGGAGGGAATTTTACTCATAGATGCAAGGTGGAGGGGGCGAGTGGAAGGAAGGACCAGCTCTTAGAGGGGACGGGGCGTGGTAATAAAAAGGTTAAGAACCACTGATTTAAACCAAACAAGATGAGGGAATGCGCCGAAACACCCAAAATAAAAAAGAAATCAGAATTTCAATCTTCACTGCCACGGAAAACATCAGACTTCTGGTGGAAGACGTTGTTGTGCGGGAAAAGCGAAAATTTCCCGCCGCCGATTACAATAAAGAAGCCCAACAATAGACCAGGGCCCTCTCACTCTTATTTCAGCGGGCATCTCTACTCCTGGCGTCCCTCGCTGTTTATATTCCTGCAGAAATTGAAAGCCATCAGCCGCGTCGAAGTCAAGAGACTGAACTGTCCGCCACGTGTAAGACGCGAAGAAAAACAAAATTTGCAATTATTGGAACACTGGTAATAGTAAGAAATCACAAAAGTAACCGCGTGATTTTGCTTATTAGATGAAGCCACTTGTTGAACACTTGTAAATATGAAAGGAAATAATCCAGCGGGAATTATCGTGTACTTGGCATCAAATTTCAGTACATGATAATCTTTTTAAACAAATTAAAGAAATTCATATTCATTGGCGTCCTATTTAATTAGAGACATGAATGAAATATTAATAACTTCTGAAACATCTTTGGGCGGATACGCTGAGCGCTCTCGGATCATGCAGCGAAATAGCGCTGGGTGATTGCAAACGTCTACGGTTATTTACCATAACATTTCACTTATTCGACTCCTAAAATTTAATAAATCCTCCTGAATTATTAATTTTTCCTTCAATATTTAGAGGTTTTTATGTTTGCCTTTGGATTATTTGAAAGCAGACTGAATAAAAATCATGCGTAGTGAATTAATTATGGAGATGTTGTTGCAATATTTTTACATTTAGCTTTACAGAATAATATTTCCGGCTTATCATGAATAACATCGAAATTACATGACAGTTGCTGCTTTTATTATCGTGTAAATTTTTCAACAACTAAAACGATAACCTCCCGTAATGCGTCTATGCCATTCAATAGATTATATGTTAATTTACGATTTCTGCGTGAGTATTTTCCCACAGAAAATGGATTCATTAGGAAAAACTGAAAAGCTATAATTGTAGATTAAAATTTGCTGATGCGTACATTAACTTTGCTGATACGCGTGTAAGACAGAGTCTTATCAAATTATTATTATTATTATTATTATTATTATTATTATTATTATTATGTTGTTGTTGTTGTTGTTGCTGTTGTTTTTGTAGAATTATTCTGGAACAGAATCTATATGATATATAAAAGGAAAATAGTGAATTACCCGATATTTCGTCAATATCTCAAGGACTGGAATAAATAATCGGTTGTTCGGAATGACTGACCTCGCTAATTTCCATAATTTTCATGGATTAGATCAAATGACAGCTTTCTTTTTTTTTTTTTTAAATGACATCCAGTACCACAATTATTTTAAAGTTTTTCAAAAAGGAAAATCGATAATTAATCCGTCGATTCTTCTCTCGTGCCAGAACCCCTCACAACTATGTCAGCTTTATTAAATATTCCATTACGAAAATGAACGCAAATTCTACTCCCCTCCTTCCTTCTCTCTCCCCTCCCTCCCCCCACCCCGAATACCAACCTCCATTGTAACTCCGCATTTTTTTTTTTTCTTTTTTTATCATTGAGAAAACCCTCATAAAGTTTCAACTTTCTGGCCAGTAAAAGTCTTTGTGCTCTAACACATCATCTTTTTAGGATTTCCTGCGGTCACAACCAGGGCCTCTCTCTCTCTCTCTCTCTCTCTCTCTCTCTCTCTCTCTCTCTCTCTCTCTCTCTCTCTCTCTCATTAGACGTTCGTCTTTCATTCTTTTTCTCCTCACCCACCAAACTTCTACACCACTAGCAGAGCAAAGGTGTGTTTGTGGGGGTTAGGGGCTGGTCGTGTCAGCGTGTATGCACTCTCGTGTATCATTCAGATATATTATATATATATAATATATATACATACACATATATATACTTAAACATACATGTATGTGTATGTGTATGTATATATATATATATATATATATATAATGGTTACACTTACACTTCTTTTCGATATTTATTCAGGAAGAGGCTTTTTTGCTGGGAGCATATGGTTTTCAAAAAGGTTATTTACACTTAGATATCTAAGTTATGTATTAATACAGAACAAAAGGATGAGCAAGCTAATGAACGCAATGAGAAGAGAAGTGTAGGAGATATCTTTGAAACAGAAGTTGAGTTATAGAAGGTTAGACATTAATTGTAAATGGTGTGGTGAAAATTTAGCTGCACATTCATTGCACAGATGAACCACACAAAAAAGAAAATGGGCAGAGCAAATAGAGAGAAAACTGAGCAGCATACCGTGATGCTTACCGCCGACATTGGTTAGGCACATACGTGGCACTGACTCCAGATTGGACTAAAATGGTTGTCTGCTATGTGCTGTTGGTATGTTATGTTCTTGTAACATCCAGAAAGCTTAAATACGATTTCGACTCACTTGAGGGCTTAAAATTCTTCTCTCATTTCATTGCCAGTCATTTACAGAGTCATCACTGCCAGCCTGCGAGAGAGCTTCCAATAGCGTGTAGACACATCCTTGGCATTAATTTGAGAGTTAAAAAAATAAACGTTGAAGCAAATACAGTTATATTACTCTGATGTGAAATAATTTAAGTTCCTGGAAATATTTGTAAGAAAGCACTCGGATATAAATATATGTAACTAATAAGTTAGATGCGTTGTTAAGTGTTTCGATATGTGTGTATAAATACTAGATACGCAGGAAAGAAATCTAAATCTATAACATGAAAGCAAAAAAAAGCAAAAATCACTCTTGGCATACCTAGGTATACATGAGTGAAACATCCATCATGAAACACTCCAAAAAACAAAAAGCACTCTTGGCTTGCTCAATCTGATCATCATATTCCACTGCAACGGTGTAATGCAGCGTAATGTTCCCGTAATGAAATTTTCACCCAAAAGATGGCGCCACTATTCAAACAAACTCTTTCTCTTAACTTTTTCCAGATTTAAATCTCCGAGAGGACGTGGCAGGAGCGACTTTCATGGCTGCCGGTTCATCTGCTCCGGAGCTGGCAACTTCCGTCATAGCCGTCTTTGTGGCTAAGGTAGGTAAGCAAGAGAGAGACAGAGAGAGAGAGAGAGAGAGAGAGAGAGAGAGAGAGAGAGAGAGAGAGAGAGAATGGTTATATTTTTTCCCTGGGCTTGAACTGGTTACTGACATTAAGTTGATCATCACATACTTTTGCCATTCTTGTTTTTGTTTTTCGTATAATTTTACAAAGTTTTATACAAGCAACCTACATGCTAATATATATATATATATATATATATATATATATATATATATATATATATATATATATGTATGTATGTATAAAGCAACCTACATGCTAATATATATATATATATATATATATATATATATATATATATATATATATATATATATATATATATATATATATATATATATATATATATATATATATATATATATATAATCAAATGTCGTTTAATATCAAATTCACGCTACCTCGAGTATCTCCGATGGAGAATTATCACCGAAGGAATTTATATAAGTGATAAATGAATAAGTACCACGGGGACGCGAACCCTTGACATGGACCCATTCAACGACTTCAGTGGACGTTACCACCGCGCCATCAAAAAACAGTACAGCAGACTCGGTAATGATTTATTATGATACCTCTCTTGATGGCTCGGTGGTAACGTCCACTGGAAGTCGTTGAATGGGTCCATGTCAAGGGTTCGCGTCCCCGTGGTACTTATTCACTTATCACTTATATAAATTCCCCTTCGTGGATAATTCTCCATCGGAGATACTCTCGAGGTAGCGTGAATTTGATATTAAACGACATTTGTAGCTTCATGATTGTATATAAATCACGGTGTGATAAAAAATTTCATATATATATATATATATATATATATATATAATATGTATGTATGTATATAGCCCTCTATTTCACGACTGCTTCTATGCTATCTGGACGAACAGTAAGTCTCTTGTTATGAGGTTTGGTCTCAAACCTCTGCTGCTCGTCATAGCAACGCCTGTTGTTGTATGGAGGAAGCTCTAGATTGGCGTATCACAATGCTTCTGACGTCAGATCAGCAGCTCTCGCCAGTTACCACGGTAACGCAAAAATAAAAGTTTGTCAAACATGTGTAGGTTGTGATATGCCATAGTTTTTTCCTTTCCTAGTCTAATTTTACCTCTCTCTCTCTCTCTCTCTTCACAAAAATAAAAGTTTGTCAAACATGTGTAGGTTGTGATATGGCCTAGTTTTTTCCTTTACTCGTCTAATTTTACCTCTAATGAATTCATTCTCTCTCTCTCTCTCTCTCAAAATGAGTTTGTCTCACTCTCAGAAATGTCCCAGTTTTTACTTTATTCGGATCACTTTATCTATAAAGAATTATCTCTCTCTCTGTCCCTCTTTTTCTCCTTTATTTGTCAAACATTTATCTTGTAAAAATGCCCTATCTTTTACTTTATTCTAATTTCACCTCTCTCTCTCTCTCTCTCTCTCTCTCTCTCTCTCTCTCTCTCTCTCTCTCAAAAATGAGTTTGTCAAACATGCAGGTTGGGTAATGTCCTAGTTTTTACTTTATTCGATAATTTTATCTCTAAAGAATTCTCTCTCTCTCTCTCTCTCTCTCTCTCTCTCTCTCTCTCTCTCTCTCTCACTGCAAAAATGAGTTTGTCAAACATGTAGCTTGCGAAATGCCCTGGTTTTTACTTTACTCGATCATTTTATCTCTCTCTCTCTCTCTCTCTCTCTCTCTCTCTCTCTCTCTGCAAAAATGAGTTTGTCACCCACGTGGTTGTGTAATGCCCTAGCTTTTACTTTATTCGATCATTTTATCTTTAAAGAATTCTCTCTCTCTCTCTCTCTCTCTCTCTCTCTCTCTCTCTCTCTCTCTCTCTCTCTCTCTCTCTCTCGGCAAAAATGGGTTTGTCACCCACGTGGTTGTGTAATGCCCTAGTTTTTATTTTATTCGATCATTTTATCTTTAAAGAATTCTCTCTCTCTCTCTCTCTCTCTCTCTCTCTCTCTTTCTTCGCAAAAATGAGTTTGTCACCCACGTGTAGGTTGTGTAATGTCGCAGTTTTTATTTTATTCGATCATTTTATCTTTAAAGAATTCTCTCTCTCTCTCTCTCTCTCTCTCTCTCTCTCTCTCTCTCTCTCTCTCTCTCTCTCTCTCTCTCTTCGCAAAAATGAGTTTGTCAAACATGTAGCTTGTGAAATGCCCTGGTTTTTACTTTATTCAATAATTTTATCTTCTCTCTCTCTCTCTCTCTCTCTCTCTCTCTCTCTCTCTCTCTCTCTCTCTCTCTTCGCAAAAATGAGTTTGTCAAACATGCAGGTTGCATAATGCCCTAGTTTTTACTTTATTCGATAATCTTATCTCTCTCTCTCTCTCTCTCTCTCTCTCTCTCTCTCTCTCTCACATGCAGGCATGTTTAGTTATGAAAAATAAGTTGGAGATTAAGTGAAATATAGTTCCAAGGTCTCAAAGCCAAGAAAGGGAAAAGTGGACGAAGAAAGGTCGGGTCAGACCTACTTGGTGTGATAAGATCCCTTTAAAACCTTTGATTTTATGTCTAAATTGTTATTAATTCCTAAGGTATATATGTATATATATATATATATATATATATATATATATATATATATATATATATATATATATATATATATATATATATATATATATATATATATATATATATATATATATATAGACACAGAATATTTTAGTACTGTTAATGAAGGCTATTTCCCACATATAAAAGACATTTTCAAGTTAAGAATTAAACTTAACTCGGTTGCCTGTTTGAAGTCACAATAAAGATGACTTCGTCGACTAGTTTTCACAAATCCTGATCAGGCTAAAATATTTACTTCTTTGGCGCAACTAGACTGCCAAAGTAAAGCCATGCATATTCGTAATTGGAGGTATCGCGTTGACCACGTGTTTATTATACATAGAAGTAATGTGCTATAGTAATGTATCATCTATACATGTATTCACATGCATGCATCATGCATATATAGATTTATTATTATATATATATATATATATATATATATATATATATATATATATATATATATATATATAATCATAAAGCTACAAATGTCGCAATATCAAATTCACGCTGCCTCGGGAGTATCCCGATAGGGAATTTATGAGTGATAAATGGATTGGTACTGCCGGGTCGCGATCACCCGGCACCAATCCATTTATCACTTATAAATTCCCCTTCGGTGATAATTCCCTATCGGGATACTCCCAAGGTAGCGTGAATTTGATATTAAGCGACATTTGTAGCTTCATGATCGTATATAAATCACGGTGTGATAAAAATTTCATATATATATATATATATATAATATATATATGTGTGTGTATGAATATATATACATATATATGTATATGTATATATATTCTAAGTGAGTGCGTTTCATACACGTGTATTATCACAAGGTCTAACCATCGATAAATAATGTCCCTGGGCTGTCTGCGTCATAAACAACCTTTTTAACACTGACCGAAAGATGTCTCTTTGAAAGCGGTGTTATTGATCTTCGGAACATATTAAGAAAGTCCGTCGTGGAGAGAGAGAGAGAGAGAGAGAGAGAGAGAGAGAGAGAGAGAGAGAGAGAGAGAGAGAGAGAGCAGTTTCTTTATGGGCCGTCAAATGCGCTGCGTGATCCCCGGGGTGATCTTATCAGCCTTAGAGAGAGAGGGAGGTATGGGAAAACAGATAAAGAAAAATAAAGAAAAATGAAGATATAGCATGGGGAAAAAGACAGGGCGTAGGAATGATAGGAAGGGAAGAAGAGAAAGGAATGTAGGGTCTATTAGGAGGGCAATGGTGCGTGGAAATGGCGCTAGATGGATAACGAGCAAAATATGGAACAATTCTAGGTGATATTCTAAGTGATAATGGCAGGTATGGGCGTACTCTATCGATGCACGAACTTGCGCAAGTAGTGATATATACGACAAACGTTGAGGAGCGTTTGAAAGTTCTACGATTATCGAACAAAAACGTTGCACAGCACTGTAAGGCCTAACTTAAACCAGAGCTTGCAACATCGAGTTAAGATAATAACGTGAGGTTATCAAAGCTTACCTCAGGTATTCATTTCTTTGGTCGTAGGAACTGTGTCCTCGAAGTCCGAGCTCAAAATCTGGGCGGTATCCGTCGAAGAATTTGTGACGTCGAGTCTTATTACATATCTTGGGCGCCGACCTGAAGACTTGCTGGGCCGTGTACCTGTGACATTTCTTCTTCTTCTCGTTCCCACAGAAAGTTATGCTTCAAAATTCCCTTCTCTAAAATTTGAAACTTTTTTCATCTTCTTTGTTTTTTTCTTTTTGAGTCCAGATCTCGGCCCGGTGGATACATAAGGATTTGTCAGCTCTTCAAAATCAGCCTTCTTTTCACTGAAACTTAGAACTCGTCTGAAGTCCATTTTCTTGATTCTCGTTTCTGGAAAGATAATTTTTTTTTTTTAAATTGATGGACAGGCAATATACACAGCATTCACGTCTGTGAATGGTCAGTGTCACCTGTGTCAGTATCGTAAATTATGCAGCTGAAAATATGATTTTCCGGTTTTAATGTGCTTTGAACGTTTCTGATGCTCATTTCAGTAGAAAGTTGAAGTTTTACAGATACTGGGCCACCCTTTATGCCCTACAATCATGGGAGACCACAGTGGGTAGGTGAAAACACCAAACGAGTGAAATACAAAGATTTATTTTTAACCTAACCTAACTTGTACCCTCCCCCCAACCTAACCTGACCTATGGCACGACCTAACCCAATCAAACCGAAACTAATCTAACCTAGGACACCGGTTCCTCACTTACCTAGTGCGGTGGTATCACATCAGAGCGTTCAACAACCCTTACCTTACTCAGAATCAGAACTTGCGGAGTCACAGGCTATCGTTGGTATCTCTGAATACATCCCCACTTTGTCTATTATGGTCCCCCATAATTGTAGGATATAAAGGGTTCCAGTCAGAAACGTTCAAAAGACTCTCAAAAAAATTCACATCATCCTGTGTCGTTCAAGGAACAAGGAGCTGAGAACTGAAGCCGGTTTCTTCAAGCAAAGCCTGAATTCCAAAATTCCACTTAATTGGTGAAACTTAGTACAATACGGTCCAATCAGGTTTCAGCACTGTCCACGTACCAACATTTTCAGAGGAATATAACAAACGACATTCCAAATATGCCAACCATCTTTACCCACAATGCATTGGGACAAAACACTCGGAAGTCCCACTTGCGCCGATATGGAAACACAAAGTGGGTAACATTTGTCGGTGAATATCTTGATACTAGTAAATTTACGATGAATTCTAGTATGATTTTCGTATGGAGCATACTAAGGAGACGTAAGGGGAAAGAAAGAAAAAAAACTCCAGGATCGAGAACAGGAATCAAAGTAAAATAATTCCAAACCTTACCAGTAAAATTACTGAGAATCTAGCACATTTCGTTACCATGCTATTAATTTAGTGGAAATAAGGAGTGCAAAGGCAAATAACTGTACCTGGGTGCTACTTCATAGCAACTGTTACTCACACTAAGGGAGTTTACATAAAAAAAATCATACTGTTTAACATACTTTTGATATGCAGTATGGGGGGAAAACTGTAAGAATTAGGTTATGACACTGGTGAAGTTGAGTCTTCCTTCGTTACAAAGGAGACAAATATCAATTCACTCACGTGGCGTTTACAGTGAAAATAATGAGCATAGATAATAAGGAAAATAATAAATATAAACATCCTGAGAAAATTCAAAGACTACATGAATAACCAAGGGGTTTGATTTGTTTAGAAAGGAGCTGTTGGTGGTCAGGACTGAGCGTGGGCAAAGAGGCTTCGAGAGAAAGAATAGAAGAAGAAGAAGGAGTCAAGTTGTTGAAATAAGGGATGTATCTAAGGAGAGCTTGTTTTGATGAGTACTTCTAATCTCTCGAAGTGACAGAAGGGGGAAAAGAAGAGAGGCAAATAGAAGGGAAAACGAGTGGCAATCATTAGGGATTCTTTGAATAGAAGAAAAAGTAAACAGGAAAATAAGCACGTTTTGCTTCGGCCATCTCTCGCATATTCTGCTTTTCCTGATACTTATATGCACTCCCCCTTTTTTTTTAAAGTCGAGTTTGTTATTCATTTATGATTCAAACCGTACTTTTATGTCCTTCTCATATCAGGCTTGAGAAAGACAAAGGCATTTTCTGTCGGATTAAGTGCATAAGAATTGTGTGTGTTTGTTCAGACACTAACCCGAACTTGTACACAGTTCATGAACATGCTTCTTCCAGGACACAGGAGTCTCCAGAACAAGTGAGTGTTTATGCAAATGCAGTGTTATGGGAAGACATTTGCGCTCTCCGGGTTTCGTGTCCTGGACATAAAGAAGAGGATATACAGGAGTAGCCTTTAAGCTAGACTTCCTCTGCTGTTGGCACAAATTCACGACCGCTATCAATAGTCTTTTGCGAAGTTGCTCTTCGTTGGAGAATGATGTCGTTCAGTTCACTGGAGATGTGGGAAATGAGTTTTGTAGAACATTTTGTCGTAGGTCTAATCCATTTTTAGTTTTCTGTAATAGAAAACTATTGTGCCGGCTTTGTTTGTCCGTCCGCACTTTATTCTGTCCGCACTTTTTTCTGTCCGCACTTTTCCTGTCCACCCTCAGATCTTAAAAACTACGAATTGGTATGTTGATCATCATCCACCCTTCAATCATCAAACATAACAAATTGCAGCCCTCTAGCCTCAGTAGTTTTTATTTTATTTAAGGTTAAAGTTTGCTTCTGGCAACGACATAGGCCAGGCCACCACCGGGCCGTGGTTAAACTTTCATGGACCGCGGCTCATACAGCATTATACCGAGATCTCCAAAAGATAGATCTATTTTCGTTGGCCTTGATTATACGATGTAGCGGCTGCACAGAAAACTCGATCGTGCCGAAGAAACTTCGGAGCATTATTTGCTTGTTTCTCTAAAGCCAGGGAATTCAGTGGAGCTGACGATATTGCAACTTGCAAAAGATAGGAATTCCACGCGTCGCTTTCGTTTGACATGTAATCCAACAGACTTCATATCAAAGAATAATTATTTTCTTATCAATACAGTGAACAGATTAAGACATCAGTGAAGTCATTTCTGTATCTAAAACTGAACGAGGTCTGAGGTCTACAACATGCCTGGTCATCATCAGACCTATTTTATTCACTTCTACGATACCCACCTCCACTTACAGGCCGATATCATAAGCAAGGACCCACACTGTCTTATAGCCAGTATAATCTAAAACAACTACAATGAGATTGACATACCTGTTTTGGGCAAGGCAGCTACTGCAAGACATGAAAGAAAAAAATTAAGTATACCTTAGTTTTACCAGACCACTGAGCTGATTAACAGCTCTCCTAGGGCTGGCCCGAAGGATTAGACTTATTTTACGTGGCTAAGAACCAACTGGTTACTTAGTAACGGGACCTACAGCTTATTGTGGAATCTGAACCACATTATAGCGAGAAATGAATTTCTTTCACCAGAAATAAATTCCTCTAACATTTCATCAGCCGGCCGGGGACTCGAACTCGGGTCTAGCGAGTGCTAGTCCACAGCTCTACCGACTCGCCCAACGAAGAGCTTAAGGCATGAAAGAACATATGTGATATCTGCTCTTGGGTGATGACACATCTAGCTGTCAGAATTGAGGCATCAGCATGGGATCACATCCTTGAATGGAATAGAGGATAAAATTTAGGTCAAAGGCTAAGCGCTGGCACCTATGAGTTCATTTAGCGCTGAAAGGGATATTGAAAGTAAAAAGGTCTGAAAGGTGTAACAGGAGGAAAACCTCGCAGTTGCACTGTGAAACAATGTTAGGAGAGGGTGGAAAATAAGTTGGAAGATAGAGAATATGAACGGAAGTACAGTAAAAGGATTGAAAGGGGTTGCAGCTAGAGCCCGAAGGGAACCTGCAAAGACCCTTAAATAATGCCTATACTGTACAGCGTGAGGTGCACTGACGTCATTACCCCCTACCGGGGACATTACATCCTAAATATCCTTGGATTGGTAATTCCCCAAGATATCTGTTATGTAATCCAAATGCTATTCTCATATATTCAATTATTTCATGTTTTCCTATTGCCATAATGTCTCTGTTGGTTGGTTAGGGACCTTAGGTACATATCAGGCCTCTTATCCACCTCAACTTCGTTTTTAGTTTTCTGTAAAAGAAAACGGTTGTGACGGCTTTGTCTGTATGTCCGCACTTTATTCTGTCCGCACCTTTTCTGTCTGCCTTCAGATCTCAAAAACTACACCTCAAAACCTCACCACACAGAACTTCTTGCCATGAGGTGAGGGCTCGCGTTGGCATCAAGTCGTCTCAATGCAAATCAACACATTCGTCTCAATGCAAATCAACACATAATTATGTGTTGATTTGCTTACAGACGACTTGATGCCAACGCGAGCCCTCACCTCATGACAAAAGATGGAAGGCTAGCTAGACGATTAAAGCCTATTTTCCGGAAAGGAGGAAGGCTACTCCAGTATTTCTCTCCTTCTGACGAGATTTTAACAAATTTATTCTTCCCATTAGGACAAAAAAAACAATTATTTTCTAACTAGAAACGCCTCGGCTACGAAATAAACAATTTCCCCCATTTTCTCAAGTTATCGTGGGACCTTAAAGGCGACGCAATAAGGAGAAAGAGAGAGAGAGAGAGCGACGAAAAAGATGAGAAACGAAACAGGGGCATCTTCACCGCATATCTCTATCCTCACCTAAGCCTCAAAAACTCGACTTTAAAATAGTTTTCTATCTCACTACGAAGTCCGAAATGCCGCCTTAAAGATACAGAAGAAATGGACATTTAGCATCTACTTCTAAAAAAGTAAAAAAAAAATAAAACAAAATAAAATAAAATGAGAAATGAATAAATGGAAACCCCAGGGTGTTAGGGAAGATGAGTAAATAAAGATGTAGCAGAAAATTTCTGGAAATATCTCAAAAAAAAAAAAAAAAAAAGGAACGAAAAGTCGCTAAAGCTCAGCGACCAATATCACACTCTTGACTCTGTATTTGCACTGGAGGCCAGAATAGACCTCCTGCTTTCTCCCGCCCACTTTCTACTCCCGCTGCTGTCAAACAATCTCTCTCTCTCTCTCTCTCTCTCTCTCTCTCTCTCTCTCTCTCTCTCTCTCTCTCTCATACATAAACAAGCACCAGCGTCTTCTGCTCGCTTTTTTCTTTCTCTCATTCATACAAACAAATGAGCCCTGTAAAAGTGATGCTAGTTTTTGTTCCATCTCTCTCTCTCTCTCTCTCTCTCTCTCTCTCTCTCTCTCTCTCTCTCTCTCTCTCTCTTTCTCTATTAACTATTAAAATCAGAAATAATATAAAGAAAACATAAGTATCTTTAAATGATCTGCCCCTTCTTAAAAGGCGTATCCTGTTCACACATCAAATACAAGATCTATATCTTCCCTCTAATAGCAACCAAGGAATGCACCAGAGGTGAAATTTGATAACCAATAGACAGTTCCCATCTAATTTCCTCCTCCTCCTCCTCCTCCTCCTCCTCCTCCTCCTCCTCCTCCTCCTCCTCCTCCTCCTCCTCCTCCTCCTCCTTCTTCTTCTTCTTCTTCTTCTTCTTCTTCTTCTTCTTCTTCTTCTTCTTCTTCTCAGTTCCGAGCTTAAATCAGATTTTCTTCTTCCTCTTCTTTTTCTTCTCAGTTCTGAGGTTAAATCAGATTTTCTTCTTCCTCTCTTTTTTCTTCTCACTCTAAAGATAAAATCAGATTTAGTTACAAGCTGGTTCGCTGTGACGGTTACCCCTGTTGCGTAGGCCCACCGTAACCGCAAGGGGTATTATTTTACTGCTCTGGCATAGTCTGTCTGCCAGGATTAAATTTACGCATTACTTACGACATTGTACGTATCACCAAAATCCAATGTCTTCCATTGTTTTACTAAGGGGTTCAGACCTCCTCAGGTTCTATTGTTGCAATTCAAGTCAGTGGCTAGTTCCATGTGAGTAGGGTTCAACTTCCGATAATAATAATAATAATAATAATAATAATAATAATAATAATAATAATAATAATGTTTCATTTTTGTCAGCCTTTTGACGCAATTTTCTATTAATTCTGCTATCACACCTTAGTGTCAGCTGTCCCTCTCTCTTTCTTCGTATTGTATGTAATTTCTAATCTATGCTGTTTAGCGGAATTTTATTCTTATATGCGATACGCTAACTCGGTTCTGTTGCTTTAGGTTCCATACTTAACTTTCGAACCAAACTAATGATCCTTTCGCCCTACTCCTATTTGGAATGAACCCCGTTGGGGCATAGTGCCTCCAGCGCACCTCACGCGGTGCACTGTAGACATTACTTAAGGTTCTTTGGAGCGTCTCTTTGACCCGTAGCTGCAACCCCTTTCATTCCTCATACTGAATCTCGTTCGTATTCTCTTCCTTGCGTCTTACGTTCCACTCTATCCTAACAACTGTTTCACAGCGCAACTGTTACACATCTAAAACCTTTTTTACTGTCAATTTCCCTTTCAGCACTGAATGACCTCATAGGTCACAGCGGACGACCGTCGGCCTAAACACTAAAAAAAAAATTAATAAAATCAGAAAATTATTTTCTCTAAATCCAGAATAAACAAAAAGACGAATTCTCTGCCCAACTTCCTTTCTTTTCCTTCCTAAAACTTATAGTGCATTTCTAGTCGGAATTAACTTTTTTTTTTTTTTAAAGAAACACAGAACCGTAAATTATCTTTTCTAAACCCAGACTAAACAAAAAGACGAATTCTCTGACCAAACCTTCTTTCTTTTCCATCCCACAGGACGACATAGGCATAAGCGGAGTGATCGGCTCTGCCGTCTTCAACATCATGTTCGTGATCTCTGTGTGCGCGCTGTTCGCCGGCCAGGTGATCAGCATCAACTGGTGGCCACTGATCCGCGACTCTGCCTACTACTGCATTTCTATATGTGCTCTGCTCATGACAATATCTAACGAGGAGGTGGCATGGTAAGCGTTTTTTGAGTTCCCAAGGCCCGTTAGATAATAGTTTTATCTTTTCCTTTTTTTTCAAATAAACCTCTGGAACGACAGCGAATGATATATTTTTTGTGAAAATAGTATAGTATAATATTGGAATACTAACAAAGTACTGATATGCAATGAAATGTATTAATGATCGTAATTAGTTTTACAATTAAAAATCTGCAGTTATATAGATAAATTGTATTGTTTTTAAAAGATGAAAACAAACTTACGAACACCTGAACGGTGTTATTCCTGTTATAGTCAACGCTGAGGAAGACTGCCGTTAAGGTGTTCAAAAGTGACTGTTTTCAACTTTTACAAATAGTACAGTTTATTCATACAATTGTAGTTGTTTAGCATAAAACAGTATAATCACAACATTGTGAATTTCTTAGCAATGACAGAAACTCGATGCGGTTATCCAAATGACGTTATGCGGTAAATCATCGTCTCTTTCCACAGGTACGAATCGATCTTCCTACTCCTGCTGTACGTCCTTTACATCGTCATGATGTACTACAACAACCGGCTGGAGGCCTGGGCCAACACGCTGAACATACCCTTCAAGAACGCCACCAGGGAGGAAAAGTCCTCTTTGTTCGGGACGAAGCCCGTTCCACCCGTAGGAGATGGAGTCAAGGGCGAGGGCAGTCTACCGGACTCCGAGAACCCAACCATGGATGGCCAAGGTTAGAGTCTAAAGGGATTTCCCCTCGTCTGTTTCTCGTGTGTTTCGTGTTTTTTTTTTTTTTTTACATTTGATGACTATCGTTTCCTTTTATAAAGCTGTCACGCTGATATAAAAAAAAAAAAAGACTCCTTTTCTGCGTTAAACGAAATGCTAAAATGAATGGCCCCCTTTGCATGAATAACGCTGGAATGGTGATAAGTGGTCGGTGGAAATAATTGGGAATGTCTGAACTGGTGGGTTCTAAATGGATTCGCTTTGATCGTTGTGTTGTCTCTCGTTCAGTTGTCATTTTTAGTACTACTACTCTAGGAGCCATCAAAAGTGTAAATGGGACTTGATTTGGAACCAGGAAAATATTGGTGAAAAGAAACATGAATTCATTATATTACATTACAGCGAAGCAATAGTAAGGTACACTCTCCATCCAGTGAACAGCCATGAAAAATACTAATCATTCTCACCTACAACAAAGTGTACCCTATGTATAACTTGTAGTACAGACACACACATATATATATATATATATATATATATATATATATATATATATATATATATATATATATATATATATATATATATATGTGTGTGTATATATATATATATATATATATATATATATATATATATATATATATATATATATATATATATATATATATATACATGCATAGATATTGATTTCCTGATGTAATTAATTTTTGTTACGCGAAATGAAGTTTTACTGAAAATTGAATACGACACCAGTGAAGATCATGATGATGAACTCTGCTAAGTCCGTCTTGGACTACATCCTGACTATCCAAGTTTACAAATTCACCAGTACGACCTAGCTATCTGTCTAACCAAAGACTAACTACTACCACAGACACACTTATTTATTTTTTATTTTTTTATGATTTCCTACACAGCAAATTACAATCCTTCTTGTAGATACCACGAACAAAGAAGATAACAGAGGAAACATTTTATTTTCAGTTTATTTTTCTAATTCACGGTGGTGCAGGTAATTTAAATTTATTTGTTTTCATGTTTTCTCAGTTTTCATTTTTGTAATCTTTATTCGTATGTTTTAGTTCCCTTTATTTTAATGTTCCCTTTATTTTAATGTATGCCTTAAGTTACTCCTTTATTATTTGTGTTTTACAGATGACATGCCACTACTCAGAAGTTACGGAAGTATTGGTAAGAATCTATGTTGCTTACACTGGTCGTAGTCCGAAAAAAGCTTGGGTATACTAATTTTCTCTTTCCTTGTCCCAGATATCCAATGCTAATTGGAAAGCTTACTAGCGAACACGCAGTCAATCACACACACACACGCGCGCACGCGTATGTATGTATGTACGTATGTATGTATGTTTGTATGTATGTATATATATATATATATATATATATATATATATATATATATATATATATATATATATATATATATATATATATATATAGGCCTATATGTTCAAAATATTACCTCAATTCCCAGCTACTGCTTTATTAGTCTAATGTATATTATATATTAGCTAATAATGTCTCTTAAACAATTACTTCAGGTACATAACATATTGCCCTTAAAACTGTTCCTTAAATTTTCCTCAATTTGACGTAAATAAGCTTGAAACCCTAATTCGACTTCAAGTAGAATAAACTGTTTGTAACTTTTGGCTGCACCGAGTCACATTAGGAACTATTTTGTATTTAAGCACAAGCTAAACATTTACCAAGTGCTCTGAGCATAAACTAAACACTACGTAAGTGCTCTAAGCTGGGACTTGATGTTTTAATTCGCCATCAAATGGTTCTCGAACCTTTCCTAGCAATCAGTTGCCAGGTTGGCCTTTTTCAGACCAAAACCCTCAAATTTGGCCTTTTGAAACTGGTTGGCCTTCAAAATTTCCAAGTTAGCCTATTAGTAAAGTTGGCACTTTTTTTACCATTATACAAGGTTTTGGCCTTAAAACTTATTGGTTAACCTTTTTAGCATATTTGGTAATTTAATTAGGGCCTTTGTAAGGTGAGTCCCTACTAGGGTTGCCACCCGTTCTGTAAAATACAGATTTGTTCTGTATTGGAGAGTGAGATGTTGCGTTCTGTATTGAACCAATACAGAACGCTATTTGTTCTGTACTTGGCTGTCTGAACATCATTATTTTAAAATTACGTTCTCAATTATGCAAAACAAGTGGACTGACATCAGGAATAGGTGCTCCACTGAGCTCATTAAACCGAACTCCTTGTAACCCTCAAATTGAATGGAGTTGTGCTGACTTTCTCGCAACCATTGCAAAGGATAAAAGGCTTCTTGCCGCAGTAAGGAACAACACAAAAATATTCATGGGAAAAGTAGGAAACCTGGGAATGACCGATATCCATAGTCTATTCCTTGATTCACTGAAAATTGGTATGATGTTATTTTTCAATGGCTATTGTAGTTTAGCAGTGAAATAAATCCTGCATTTTATTTTGTACAGTTCTGACGGAATGAAATAAACTTTTATGGTATATGTATATATATATATATATATATATATATATATATATATATATATATATATATATATATATATATATATATATATATATATATTATTTCATTGTCTATGTCACAGCATGTCATTTAGATTTGAATTTCTATAGACTGGTCACTTCACAGATAACTGACAACTTGAGAGGTGATCTTCCAGTTCCTCAGCCTCATGTTAACTGCACATAGCATCAGCATGCCCCAGAAGAAAGGGCTATCTCCGCTCGCCTGAACTTTTCCTCCTTATACAACTACGTTCTGTATTTTTCTGAGCTCGAGGTGGCAACCCTAGTCCCTACGGGATCCCTGACGGTGGTAGAGTACGTTACTAAGAGAACTTCAACCAAAGTTTCCGTGTACCTCTCGTTTTCTTTTTTCCCCTGGCTGATGCTCAGTCTGCAGGTCAGCTTTCCAATTCATTTTTTCTTCTGATAAAAAGTATAAGTGAATCTCTCACTCAGTCTTTGCCATTTGTCCATTTCTTGTTCCTTTAGGCTGAATGGTATACTAGGGTCTCCAGAGAGCAAACCGTTACGTAGCCTATGTCTATATCATTTGATTTCTCAACTCAGAGCTAAAAATGAGTCTAATGATATATATTTGCATCCATTTTCGGTATGGGGTTCCTTTCCTTTTTCCTCTGTAGCATTTTCATTATTCCGCTTTCTACAAGATGCAATTATTTAGTCATAAGCAAATTACGTCTGCAACTTAAAAGACGCACGATGTTTCAAAGGATACATAGGCTTACCTCCATTTCAAAAGTCCTTCTCTCATTCTTGTCCCGATGCACTGTCTTCTTTTCTGTAAACACAAAAATTGAATTGGTGATGTGATGATGTCACTGCAGACAGTATTGCACATTCCACAATGGGGCTAAATCATTAAATAATTCACGACGGGGGGAACCAGAACAGCTCTCCCAGTACCTTTCTCCAAGTCGTTTCTAGTCTCAGGCGTCAGGATCATAGAGAGTAAATAACGGATACAATATACAATATATTGTTGGGAAATAAGTACCTCGTATAATTGTCAGTTTAAATTATTACAGCTATTGATATTATTATTCACGTATTTTATCCAGTCTTAATTCCATTAAGTTATATTTCACATCGCTACTTAGTGTTATTTTGATTCCCGTAGAGATTTTGCGCATCGATAGAAAACGTTATTTAGGTCTAGGGTGACTACCTTAGTTTTGATATTAGTTTTATTATTTTATGATATTGTTCGTGTGTGTGTGTAAGTATGTTGTTATGCAAAGCTGACCTTTCTCAAGCCATATATTTTTTATTTGAGAGTACAGCTTTTGTATGTATAGCAGACGATGTGGATGAAGGCTTAAAAGCTACGAACGACCAAGATGTCAAATTATTAAATTTTATCACTGGAGTTATAACAGCGTCCATTAGTTACCCTCAAATATCTTACTATACACATCCTTTACATTTCATACATAAATTTATTATTCAGTTCTGTTACTCACTCTAAAATTAATCTTACGCACAAATGAAATGCAAGACCAAAGAACTGTCGTAGTCATTTGTAAGCATATTGCTTCTTGGGCCTTCCTGTAATGCACTGTAGTTTCATTAATCATTTTACTAAGCTAAACGCTTCTAACCGTCTAAAGAGGTAGCAGAAAATTTTGCATCTACTAACAAAAACAGCTATAACCTGGTAAAGCGTTTCATAGCTTAACAGTTAAGAGAATAAGTTTAAGGTGTTTACGGATTAGGATGCCTGCAGGAGCTATGAATAGAGCAGTGGTTATCCCTTGCTTTGTAACCAACTCACTCTTACTTAAGTCTTTAAACAAGTGTATCTTTTTCTCCTTACAATGTGGCTGTCAATGCTATCCTGTTCAAGGTACTCTTAGGTATTATCATGGTGGTTTATTGAACTTACTTGGTAATTAGAGTAACACCCATGAGACTGAGTAAAATTACTAGCACAATTGCTAGAACTTTGTCTTTTGTTGTTATATTTTGTATAATTTGTGTTTTAGTTATATCTATCATTTCTCAGCTTGGAGTAATGACGAGGTAAGTTTCAGAATGCTAACAAGATGTGAAAAGTTTATTATTTTATTTTTTTTTTTGCTTTTATTCTTAATTAGCCACTCCTGGACCGAGGTAAAACAAAAAATACCCAAAGACACCTCTTTAACTTTGGTTACTGTAACACGAAGCAAACTGAATTATGATAATCGTTTGATTCAAGTCAAAATATCTGCTTTTATTTTTCCAAAAAAGAATGATTCAGAATATTCAAATTTGTCATCATATCATTAGCCATTTTTAATTTTTTTTTTTTTACATGTGCCAGACATCCATTTATTTCCATTCTCTTTCTATTCTTTTTCCACTCTCTTACGTTCACAGGATCTATTAGAATTTCTTCCAGATTTCTGTTGCCATCATATCAAGTCAGCTTCAGACTAAGAAACCTTCCATTTATTTCCTTTGACTTGTTATTCTCAGGAATCAGAAACACACCACAATTACTAAGGAATTAAGCTAAAGATTGGAATGTTCAGAAACTTAAAGAAAGACCAGAGGGCACTGAGAAGTCTGAAGGACAGAAGTGACACGTACCTTTATCCAAGGTCAAGGTAAATGTTGAGGTCACGTTCAGAGGATGTATAAGATTCTCTGTAGGACTTTGAAACTGAAAGCTTGTTTGACTGTTTGAACTCCTGAGAAAAAGGGAATTATGTCTTTCCTTTACTGATGTCATGATACTTAAACAGTTGAATACTCCTAGAAGTTCTCAAAACTGTTCCTTTGAATGAATCTTTGTCTTAAGCCACTGGAATTTCTTCCAGTATCCAGTCAAGCACACAGAGCAATTCTGTGGACATAGCTTACGAATTATAAATGCACAGTTCATTCAGATTTTACTTCGACAACTCCAGTCAAACGCCATTCAATAGAAAGTGTTAACCACACTCGCTGTTCTTCTAAAAGATACATAATAACTTTATGAGAATGATTTATGAATCCACTCCCAAGCTACCTGCTCCTCCAAGGAAGACAGAAAATAGTTCTTTGGTTATTAACCAAACATGATGGAATTTATTCAACAACTTAACCTTGCTTAGGCTGCAATTGCAAATGAAACCATTCCATGGAAGACTATTCCTGCCGTACATTCTTCAGCTGTTTCTCCAAGTATTAAGGGAATATCTGAGCAAATTGTACTTAAAAGACAGTTATAAACAGTTGTTCATGCAACATTATTATTTTGGTTAATAAGTTGCAATCGGAAAAAACTCAGGTGTCATTTTTCTCCCTAGCATTTCATTCATGAACACAGAGAATAACGCAGTTCAGTCATACACTCCAGTATTTGTCTAACTTATAGATGTTAGGTAGTTACTGGAGACCATATGTGTATTTGAATAATTAATAACTACTCATACAAATGCGTGTATGCGTATAAATGTATCCATTATGTGACAGCAGTGCCTAAAGCATAATGTATCACAAGGCAAATCCAAGTACATGTAATTCAGATGCATTTGCCAGTAGGCCTATCAGTGACGTAAGGAACTATTCATGATCATGACTCTTGAAAGCGTATATAGAAAGTGATATGATGCTTTATTAATATTATGTTACCTCTTTTTATTACCCTTATATGAATAAGTTACTAAAACTAATTTCAGAGATCAGTCATTGGCTATTTCCTACATGTATCATAGCAATATGAGTCTCATAGAATTCTAAAGTACAAATAATATTAAGCCTATATATGTTTTTCCTATTAAACCTACCATTTCTTTATTTCAAAAGGTCTTCTTTGCATGCATGGAATTACTTTGAGCATTTCTATATTTTGTATGTAAGTGTGCTGTTTTCCCTGTGTTTCACGTGTCTTCAACAATGTTTAGGTTATATAATTCTTGGTGTTAGTTATTCATAAGTTTTAAGATGTTACTGAAGATTAAGTTTTGCAGCGTCTTCTCATACGTGCAATACATATATATATATATATATATATATATATATATATATATATATATATATATATATATATATATATATATATATATATATATATATATATATATATATATATATATATATATATATATATATATATTTATATTATATATACACACATATATATATATTATACATTATATATACATATATATATATGTATGTATGTATGCATATATATGTGTATGTATATATATATATATATATATATATATATATATATATATATATATATATATATATATATATATATATATATAAATAATAGTCTTCAACATTAGAATTAGGCAAGTTCATGGTATTCTGTGATAAACTAGCATAAAATAAATAGTATTTAATGGAGAGCTCCTTTTCATTCTATGAGTTTCTCTGTAATGTAACCATTAGAGATTGCTGAAAAAAAAACTAATATTTGCATGCATTCACACACTATGATCTCAGTAATTAACCGATTCGCTTATTCCTTTACCTGCTCATGCATCTATTAAGGAGAGTAGAGTAGATTACAAAAAGCAACTTTTTGCAAAAGTTACCACAGTCAATGATAGACACTCGGAATTTTTTCCATTGAGTGTGGTAACCTTGTCCCTGTAGACTGAATATGCAAATTGCATTAAGACTTATCTACAGTGAGACAAGCAATATTGTAAGGATTGCTGACCATCTTTCAAAGATTTACAACAGGTAAGCAAATTTTTTGCAATGTAATCAAATTCATTTTCTCACATGACAAGCCAAAGTAAATTCAGTGCAAAATACAGTATGCACAGAGAGAAACTCATAACACAGGCTCAGAAATATATATATATAATTTTTATGTCTAAAGGCTGACTTATGTGTAGACATCTAAAGTTATTATTATTGTTATCATTATTATTATTTTTTTTTTATTTCTGGTGGTTCAGTCATTTATTTTCTTACCATTGAGATTTCATGTTACAAATATATATATATATATATATATATATATATATATATATATATATATATATATATATATATATATATATATATATATATATAATTATGACTAAAAGCTGACTATTTGTAGACATCAAATATTATTATTATTATTATTATTATTATTATTATTATTATTATTATTATTATTATTATTATTATTATTATTATTATTATTATTATTTTGTATTTCTGGTGGTTCAGTCATTTATTTCCTTATCAGTGAGATTTCATATGTTACAGAAAAAATATATATATATTTAATTGTTATGACTTAAATGTAACTTATGTGTAGACATATAAAGTTATTAGTATTATTTTTATTATTATATTATTTTTATTTCCGGTGGTACAGTCATTCATTTTCTTACCAGTGAGATTTCATGTGTTACAGAACGTTCATTTTAACTGCAATCAAGTTGGTGATGCTTCTTAATGAATGCTTCGTTGTTCAAGGGTTTCAGAGCTTCTGTTGCTTAAATCATTTGCTTCTCTTGCGGTGAATAAATTACACAGCGCATTTTGAATTATCTTTTGTGAATCAACTCTCACTGACACGATAACCATCCATCTAAACTCGATGGCGTAGGCAACAGGTGGTTTTGTAGGTTGTAAATTTCAACATTGCTAAGTAAGACGTTTTTCTTTCTGAGTTTTTTTTTTTTATAAAATATAAAAAGAAATAAATCAATAAAATAATAAATATGTAAAAGGAAGAGTAAACACCATATCGTGTGATTGAAAGTCTCTGGTCTTGTAGATTTGTAGATTTCAACATTGCTGAGAAAGACGTTTTGCTCTATATTTTTTTTATAAACTATGAAGCATAAACAATTCAGTGAAAGAACAAACGTATGAGATAAACAAGTAGATACTATGCAAATAAATAAATGAATAAGTTAATAAATACAAGAAATATATTAGTTTGAATAAGGGTGTATTTGTCACGCCACTAGCAGTAATATGTTGTGAGTTCGGAATAAAGGGACGGAACTTCCTCGATCGTGAGAGATCAAAAAACAAAATAAAATTCTAAAAAATTTTACACCTTTTTTCAAATAGGGAAATCGAATTGTACATCCTAATTTACCATAATGGACGACACATAAATTCATTAACACTCATTCATTAATGTTAAAGGTGGAGATGGCATCGCCAAGCAGCCAGAACCAGTGGAAGTGGAAGCTGCCACAACGAAGTCAATGGCACCTGAAATGAAGGTGAGGCCAGTAGTCAATTTCTATGGGAGCTGACGGTAAATTTCCGCCGTCGACATCATTGTAACCAATGGTGGGGGCCTCAGTTGCGCAAGCAGCCAGTCACGATTAGCCTCAGCGATATCGGCTGTGGATATTTAACGTCAGCTCCCCCCAAAAATTACTGTTGATTCTAATCACATTAAATTATTTGGTTAATCATTAGAAGTTTTTATACCATTTTTATTTCCATGGCTCACGGTTATTTACGCTGTAATTAACAAAAAAAGGGTTAATTTTAAAAAGATTCATGTTTCTTGAAGTTAATAGTGACAGGTATCTTCTGGCCAAGATAATTTTACAATTTCTTTAATAAACTGCAAGCAAATTTTAACGTTTTATTCCTTCCAGCACCAACTGTCTGTAAGTTCCATGAGCCATTTTTTGCTTATCAGTCAAGTTTACATTGCAGAAGCTGTGATATGTAGTGAGTCTGAAGTTTTGAAAAATGTCTACTTTATAAAGTCTTCACTGCTACTTACCTAACTCAGATTGCTTACCATTTCCACCAACATCTATACTGCCCTAAAATGGAAAACTGCAGTATCTGCAAAATTTTCGAAACTGAGATATGCCACCTATTGGGCTCGTGAAACAATAATACACAAGTTACTGCAGTTTCAGAATGATTCTTCAATGCTTTATTTAGGGGCGTCCCATTTGCAGTATCTGCAAAATCAGTAGTAAGGCAAGGGGAAACGGCATTATCTACCATTTCTCTCAGTTTTTTATTTTTGCAGGCACTGCAGTCTTCCATTTTAGGGCAGCATAGGAGGCGCTTCAAACGATTCCATTTACTAATTCCAGTCCTTTTTGCTCTAACATTTTTCTGTTTTGTATTTTTTAAGATACTGCAGTCTTCCATTTTAGGGCAGCATAGGAGGCGCTTCAAACGATTCCATTTACTAATTCCGATCCTTTTTGCCATTTCTGACTCCCTTTGCCTCTCCTGAACAGGACGAAAACGAATCTCCCTGGACAATGCCCATCGGAGTATGCGAGCGGATCAACTGGGCCCTAACACTACCCCTTGTGGCATTCCACCATTTCACGACCCCAGACTGTCGCACGGAACGCTTCCGACGGTGGTTCCTGCTGACCTTCATCCTCAGCATGATATGGATCGCCCTCTACTCCTATATCATGGTCTGGATGATCACTATAATAGGTGAGATTCGACCTTGAAATAGGTCAGGGTCACTCGCAAAGTAGGTGAGATTCGATCATGATATGGGTCAGGTTCAGTCATGATGTAGGTCAGGTCCATTCTTGAAACAGGTCAGGTTCATTCTTGAAACAGGTCAGGTTCATTCTTGAATCAGGTCAGGTTTAATCATAGAGGACATGAGATTCATTCATGATATAGGCCAGGTTCAGTCATGAAGTAGGCCAGGTTCAATCATGATGTAGGTCAGGTTCATTCTTGAAACAGGTCAGGTTCAATCGTGGAGCACATGAGGTTCATTCATGATATAGGTCAGGTTCAGTCATGAAGTAGGTCAGGTTCAATCGTGATGTAGGTCAGGTTCATTCTTGAAACAGGTCAGGTTTAATCGTGGAGCACATGAGATTCATTTATGATATAGGTCAGGTTCAGTCATGAAGTAGGTCAGGTTCAATCGTGATGTAGGTCAGGTTCATTCTTGAAACAGGTCAGGTTTAATCGTGGATCACATGAGATTCATTCACAATGTAGGTCAGGTTCAGTCGTGATGCAAGTCAGGTTCATTCTTGAAACAGGTCAGGTTCAATCGTGGAGCACATGAGATTCATTCATGATATAGGTTAGGTTTAGTCATGAAGTAGGTCAGGTTCAATCGTGATGTAGGTCAGGTGCAATCGTGATGTAGGTCAGGTTCATTCCTGAAACAGGTCAGGTTTAATCATGAATCACATGAGATTCATTCATGATATAGGTCAGGTTCAGTCATAAAATAGCCCAGATTCAGTCATGAAATAGGTCAGCTTCAGTCATAAAGTAGGTGAGGTTCAATCATGGAATAGGTAAGATTCAGCCATGAAATAGATCAGGTTCAGGTATGAAATAGGTAAGATTCAATTATGGAGTAGGTAAGATTCATTCATGAAATAGATCAGGTTCAGTCATGAAGTAGTAAGATTCAATCATGGAGTAGGTAAGGGTCAGTCATGAAGTAGTCCAGGTTCAAACACGAGACAGGTCAGATTCAATCATGGAGTAGGTCAGATTCAATTGCGAAGCAGGTCAGGTTCAATCATGAAATAGATCAGATTCAATCATGATGTATGGCAGGTTCAATCATGAAGTAGGTGAGATCCTGTCATGGCACAGGTGAGATCCAGTCATATATAGGTCATACCCAGCCATGAAATAAGTAACATTTAATCGTGGAATAGGTCAGATTCAGTCGTGAGTTACATCGCAGATGAAATGTCAATGCTTTGTAAGAAGGAAGGGTCATACCTCAGATATGTTATCCAGTATCTAAGCCACCTATGTTTTAACTTTCTTCAGGACAATAAAGAACTTCAAAGAGCTCTGATTGAGACCAGGATTCTTCCAACACCCTGCTAACTTCTCCCTTCCCTTCCCACCCACTCACACCCAGATCCTGGATCTAACATGAGATGGGAATAATCAGTCGTCAAAATCTGTTTATAGGGTGTTTTTGTAGCTTCAGGGTATGTGAAAGAATGATATTCATATTCATTAGTCTGTAATGGTAATTGTGCTCGTGAAAGTCACTGTCATTTTATTATATATATATATATATATATATATATATATATATATATATATATATATATATATATATATATATTCACTGTCATTTTATTATATATATACATAAATTTCTGACTCACATCAGGATCAGAACCCAGGTCTTTCAACTGAAAGACGAGACCGCTGCCAACCAGGCCACACAAGTGGTACTCATGGCCCAACTCCTTTTATGACTTGTGTTACCTGGTTGGCAGCAGTCTCGTCTTTCAATGGAAAGACCTGGGTTCTGATCCTGATGTGGGTCAGAAATTTATATATGTATACATATATATATATATATATATATATATATATATATATATATATATATATATATATATATATATATATATATATATATATATATATATATATATATATATATAACAGTCTTGGACATGTCGAAGGTAGCGTTTTCGTTTTTAAAAAACACAATGAAAAATAAACCCATGTATCTGCAAAGGCCTTTCATGGCCTGTTCCCACATTTTTAAACGCGCAGAATCCCCAGACGCTTCGTCTCATTTATAGATAACTCCTTTTTTTTTTTTTCTATTCCATGGGAGGATGAGAAATAGCAGGTAAACAGAAGATCGGTAAAGGCTTCCATCTATCTAGCTGCCACCTGCAAATTTGTAGTTCAATTTTTAGAAAAAAAATGAAAAATAAAAAGAAAACTTTCGAGGGTCTGCAGCTAATCGCCCTAAAGAAACATTTCTGCTGTATTATATCCTAAGCTGACTAAACACATATGTGTCTGATTGGCTATTCGACAATCTGCATTGGTATATCTACATACACACATATATTTGTATATGTAAGGATTTATGTATAGATCAGGAATTATATTCATACTCTGCAAAATCCTGTGTGGTTAGCTTATGATTTAACAGTAGAATATAACAGTTTTTCTTTGACACGTTTTATTTTTTTAATGGATTTACATAGAATCGTTTTACAGATGTTAGTATGGTATTGCAACAAATCATTTTATAGGTATATATGCACAGATATACATATACATACATACATATATATGTATGGTATATGTATATATATATATATATATATATATATATGTGTGTGTGTGTGTGTGTGTGTGTACATATATGTGTGTATTATATATATATATATATATATATATATATATATATATATATATATATATATATATATATATATATATATTTATTTATATATATATATATATATATATATATATATATATATATATATATATATATATATATATATATATATATATATATATATATATCTTGTGTATGTGCCACCTCACTTGTTTTCACGATGGTAAAATCATTCATTGTAATTCAAGGTTTCAGACTGAAGAGCGTCCCTTACAGCAAAGGACAGGAATGCCATTCATAACTTTAGTGCTATGATTTACAAAGATACGTGTACACAAAATATTGCAAAGATTCATTTAATGGCACAATCTAATATTTTCCTCCAGGTTTCACCCTCGGGATCCCCGACACCGTCATGGGTCTCACATTAATCGCGGTTGGAGTGTCTGTTCCAGACGCCCTCTCATCTTTATGCGTTGCTAAGCAAGGCGAGTATCCCCTAGTGTTCTGATTTTTTTTTTTTTTTGTGGATGTTGGGCTGCAAGAATCCTAAGGTCTTCCAGGTCTCTTGAAGGACCCTTAAGCTGACGTTGACATTTTTGGGAGGTCTCTGTTGGGTTCCAGAGTCTTATGGTCCACAACAGACCTCTTGTATCCTTTCAGTACTTTATACTATTTGAGGCAAGGACCCAAGGTTAATCCAGCTCTCGCGTTTTTTGATGATTTAATTGTCTGGTTTTTCAAATCATTTAATTGTATATTTAATAAATTTAATTGGATTGAGTTGGTAATTAGAGTAAACCATCCAGCTTTCGTGATTTTTTTATTTTTAATTATTCTTAATGACTAAATTATCCACCTAATTATTTTAATTGGGACGAGTTACTAATTAAAGTAAACCATCCAGCTTTAGTGCTTTTTAATGACTTATCTATTTTTTTAAATTATTATATTATCTATGTTAAATCATTTAATTATCTATTTAATCGTTTTAATTTGGATGACTGGCTAATTAGATTAAACCATCCAGCTTTCGTGTTTTTTAATTACTTAATTATCTAATTATTTAATTACCTAACTACTTAATGATTTAATTTTCTATTTAATCATTTTCATCGGGATGAGTTAGAGTACACTTACCAAAAGGCTAACACAACGGAAAGTAGAGAATTCACGCAAAAGGCATGAAAAGATTTGTTTATCCTACGTCATCGGGAGCGACGAAGTAATGTTTCTCATTCTCGCAGGTTTTGGAGACATGGCCGTCAGCAACGCCATCGGGAGTAACGTCTTCGACATCTTGTTGTGTTTAGGTCTCCCGTGGTTCCTAAAGACAGCTGTAGTTTACCCGGGCACCACCGTGCCTGTGGAGAGCAGAGGTATTTACGATCTTGAATCTATTTCCTGAAAGTCGTGTGCTTAGATTCTTATATACAATGTTTACCTTTGTTGAAGTCGTGGAAGTGATACGTCAGTGTTGTTTCTAGTAGGACTTAATCATGGAAACATTGAATACAAATACTATCAAGTAAAGAGGAAGGAATTCTTCAGACGGTTCAACTGTAACCTTTGTTCTTTATAAGTATAGTGTCCAATATACCTTTTCAAAAAACAATGAATTTGCAAAATAACGAAAGTGAACTAAGCAAGGAACTCCTTCCCAGGACTGGAAATCAATAGCTATGGTACAACCCAAAAATCATGAAAAAATGTCAAGTGGTCACACAGCGCCTGGCTAGTCTACCGAAATTGGCCTTGAAGCAAATCACAGTTGGGGCGAGAGTAACTATAAGGAGGGTTATATAAAAACGACCACCCGGTCTTTTGCATTACAAATCCAGGTGTTTAGATTATCCGTAATGACCTCTGCAATTTCCAACTTCTCAGATTTTTTGGGATACGATTTTTATTGTTATACTGCTACAGAGTTGACGACTGCAAGTGTTGCTGTTTTCCTGTGCGCTGAAAAGCTTCTCCTCTCGCCCTTAACCTCTCATTATTCCTGTTTCATACAACCAGATTGTTGTCTACCAGATTCTATCACGTGAAACAACTGGGAAAGGCTAATAATTACTTTAGGCTCGTAGGCCCTAGCCTCAAAGGAACACCGATCAAAATGATCCTCAACAGTGGTCCTTTGCCAGCTGCGCACATCAGCTAACTGAAAAGTGAAATGGAATATGTAATGTCTTGAGCGCTAGTACTACTGCTCAGTATTGATTCAGCCCACGGTGACATTAACGGAAAGCTGTATGACTTCTTATTTTCTCAGAATCATATCCAGCCGATGTCAACAAAATCTCAACTCTTAATGCCAGACAGTGGAAGCGAAGGAGAACGCTCAGATGCACGGAACTGTGATTTCCACATTAAAGAAGATGCTGATGAAAACTCAGCGTGGATTATGATGAAGATGTATTTTTCCCCACGATTAAGTACCTTGACCGCTGCAAGTTTGTTGAAATTATAGGAGTTTGGTTCTTATTTGGAATGGCTGATTTCAATAATTTCGCGTTCATCGAAATATACTTCATTCGTGCCATTGGCTTTGCAAGTCCAAACCTAATACAGTGATGACTATTTCATAATTGCATCTTTGTATATATATATATATATATATATATATATATATATATATATATATATATATATATATATATATATATATATATATATATATATATATATATATATATATATATATATATATATATATAAATAATATGGATATATATACACTGTATATATGATATAATACAGTATACACTATATATATATATATATATATATATATATATATATATATATATATATATATATATATATATATATATGGATTTAGACAGCTAATCCCATATTCCCCGTGGAAAAACACTGACTTCATTATTACTTCAAGCAAAATTACAAGTGGAAAAATTAATGGATCAGTATTTACAAACTGCAATCACACATTTGCATGGTCATGAATTTATTGGGTATTAATTGATTATTATGCTAATGAGTTATTGAGGAAAAAATGCAGCATAAACATGTTTACCATTTCACTGAGACAACACATGGTAATCATCATCTCTTTTGTTGAAAACCATCCATTACTTTCTTCTTAAAAGTATATCACTCTTTGAACGTGTAAAGGAAACGAGCCCTGTCAGCAAATTTTGCATGGTAGCGACATGAATAAATCTCCAGTGGCCTTCGCTGCAATTAAAACCATCTTTGAATGGTCCAGGGAGATGAACTTCAAACATAATACTTCATTTCTCTCGGAGGCTGAGCCGGCCCGCATTTTTCCGAGATGTAACCAAATAGCGGGACCTATCCCTCAAAAAGTGGGACGCCATATCTTAAAAAATGACCATAGAATTTTCTTGAAAATAATCTCATATTTCCCGCACCCAAATTCCCTAAAACTATTAATTTAACCAAACCTAACCTAACCTGGGGGCATGGCAAAAAAACCTGGGCTGGTGCAATACTAGCATACATCTCTGGAATTTGCAGCCGGCCCTTGTTCCTTCTACATGGAAGATTCCTCGGTTTTTCAGAGGTCCAATCAATCTCGGCTCAGATTTGATTTGAATCTGAAACTACGACAGAGAGACAGCTAGCTAGAGAACTCGGCATGAAAGCAGCAAGCTGCCTTGCTGTCCAAAATATGACATGGTCCTTCTTTGGAAGGGCTCAGTTTTTGTTAGTGAACAAGATCAGTATGTCTAGTGTTGTGTATATTTATTTCCAACTTCTTTTGGAGAGCATTTGTATCATCAAGAGGACCCCTATAATATATCTCAAAGAAATCTCTACATTTTACGGCTAGAGAAGACAGTTAATATATTTGTCTTGAAAGAATAATATTAAGAATGATATGTAAAGTTAAAACCAATAAGGAATTAAATGCACCATGTGAAGAAAATGTTGTACATAACATGAAAGGTTAAAATTCAATTTGGCTTTTAATATCTAGAAATCACTTCGTTTTAAGCTGTTTATACTCATACTCATGATATTGATCATAAAAAAATGTTCTTGTCTATATTATGCACTTCTATACATGTGTATGTATACAGAAGTACATGTTCAATCAGGGAGTGTAACGTATAATGCAATGTACAGTACATATAACGTAATGTACGTATAACGTAACACTCTCGGTGTCTATTTACTAATCCACTCACATCTTTCATTCCAGGCCTTACCTATTCCACAGTGTCTCTGTTTGCCACCGTCGTGTTCCTGATCGGCTCGACGCACCTGAACGGATGGAAGCTGGACAAGAAGTTAGGCGTCGTACTAATGGTTTGGTATCTAATCTTTATGCTCTTTGCTAGTCTCTACGAACTTAATGTCTTTGGTTACTTCAACCCTCCCGAATGTCCAAGCAACTACTAGATGACATTGCTGTATCTGCCGTGAGCCAAACGCGAGATGGATGTGAGCGGGAGAGGGAGGAGACTTATTTTGCAATGCTGTATTTCACAGGCAGAGGAGAGAAAGCTCAGTGATGATGCGTTAGGTGTCTCGTTCGAGAGGATAATCAAAATATATCTCTGGGCTGCTTCATTTAGTTGATCTCACGGCCATGGGGCAGCAGCCTTTGTTGCATAATGTGGCCCTGTAGTGAGTGATGAGCTTTCGACTGCTGGCCAATAAATATTTTTGACGAGTCAAACCCTGATTTCCTGATTCGAATTCGGAACGTTACGTAGTAGTTTGTTATGACTCATAATAACAAGAGCATCTGCAGGATAACATGATCAAAAGATATCATTTCTTTGCTAGAGGTTAGTCTTAGAACCTGCGAAGACGCGTTCTGTTTGAAAGGTGGTCTGCTCGGATAAAAAGTGACTCCTCGCAGTGACGCTTTTACGTCACCAGGCCAAGCTGCTTTTAAACCCTAGGCTCACTCGGGAGAAGAACAATGCCTCGCGTTTATCTTAACGCAGCATAAACAAAATCCTGTCGCCGAGAAGCGGATGTAGCCTGCCAAATGAAACGTGTCTTCGGCACAAGATTCTAAAAGAGTTGCAGGGGATTGTTATGTTTGCCTTTACACATTGACATTGACTTTACTTTTGATATACAGTATAAGCAATAGATTTTTCTAACGTTAGTATGTATGCCTCAAGCGTAGGAGATTTGTATATCATATATGTTATACGCGCATGAGTCTGCATGCGCGTGTAAGTATATCATATACGTACAATTATATTATATAATGGCTCTTTGTGCGCATGGAATTTGGAGAGACGGAGCGTCAAGCTGTTATTTCACCTAGTATATAGAAATGATAACCGTCTTTACAGGAGAGAATTAACGCATAGGATTGATTCCGTGGTTATAAGATAACCTACCTGAAAACAGCAGTTGTTTTGGCCAGATTTGCATTCCCAAATGGATAATTGATATACATATAAAACGGTGTTACCTCGTCTGAGATTTTAACCCTTGAAAGTTCACCCTATTAGATGATAAGTCCCAACCGAAACCACACCTGAGTCGATGTTCAGAAGTACCTGAGGTTAAAATGAATCCCTGTTTTTTGCTAGCGTCGATTTTCCCGAGTGATGTCCAGCGCATCCGGTTGATTGTCAAGTAGTTCGTACCAAAACGACATCTGAAGTAAAAAAAAGCTACGAGGATGATGTCTTTAAACGCTGTAGAGATCGTCAAATCTTCGAGTGGAAGTCTCGAAGTCTGTAAGTTTAGGAAGAAGTCGTAATTCTGTACACGGAAGAGAAATGGTGTTTACGATATTCCTGAGAACTGTATGGTGCTTTAAAGAGCAGTAACCCACATTCCAACGCCCCCCCAACCCTCCCCCTTTTAGAAGACAAGACAAAGATTTTCCTCCGTCTTCCTTAAAATAAGTTTTTAGGAATCAAAGGCTTTAAACAATTCCGCAACGGCAAACTAAGATAGTTAGAGAAGAAAAAAAAAAAAACTCTCATATTTGTAAGATTGTGGGTTCTGTGAGATACTTTGTAAGTGCGTCGCTGACGACATATCAGACTGACCCTGTTTACTGCATTTTTTTATCATTTTTAATCGGATTGAGGTTATTTCTACTGAAACACCCTGCACTGATCTGCCTGAGGAAAGGATATGACTATAAACAAGCTAAAAAATTTGTCAACAATGCTAAAAAAATTTTAGAAAATAACCTTTGATGATCTCTGTTTTGGGGACAGCGGGCACATCAATGATAAATTGTTTTGTCACAATCAATGCATAATGACTCGTTGATGACTATTTTTGTAACGGAACGCGAAAGGAAATTTGCATAATAGGGTTTTTTATAGAAATGTTGATCAAGGGGAAAAAAAATTTTAAAAGTTCACTAGGGGCTCCTTGTTAAACTCACTCGCCTTCTACCTTTCATCATTGTTATGTGTATACAATGTATACATAATGTAGTGAGAGATGATTAAAAAAAGAAAAAGAATAAGTCTCCCATTATATCTTTTCCATTGACTCTGAGAGTGTGTCAGTGAATTTACTTGAATAATATAACTAAGATAGTGATGATGCCTGAGTTCTGAGGCCACACACACTTTTGGGTGAGTGTCTGTCTGGAAGCGAATATTTAAAAGTGTATAATGAGAAACATGTGCCATATTTTCCAGTGCCACCTCTAAAAACAAAAAACAAAAAATTTGTAAAAAAAAAAATGATGTTTCTTATTCTCTGTATTCGTGTTGTTCCCCATTAGGTAGAGGCTATACTTTCTGTATACTTACGATAACCTCGATCTTTTCAGTGCATTAGTGATTTGGATGTTATTGTGAACATTGTGAACATTGTGCATGTCCCTTGAGCCCTCCGGAGTACGTATCAGTCCGCCATGACTTACAAAAAAATGCGCTACTGCAGACCAGATTCTTTGAAACCCTCTAAGACAAAGCTATATCGAAGATTACAGGGTCAGAAACGGTGTAATCGCGTTGAAATTTCTCGAGATTTCGTATGGTCTTTAATAGCTTGTAGTTCATGGCGTGCTATGTTTGTTAATCTTCTACGACGTTCTAAATCATGTTAGGTATCTTATAAGGCGACGACAATGTACGGCGACGGTGTCCAGTGAATTTTGAGAGAAAATGAAAAAATATAAAAGGTCAGACTTCTTGTCGCAAATAGCGTCGTGCCATGAGATGACTGATTTTCGATGGAAGTGTGTTTCCAGCACATACACGAATACATACATACATACATATAAATGTCAATTGCGTGCGCACAAATATTTTTAAAAATGACCACACGTCACTTGTGACCTCATGCCCTTCGTCCTATTGGTCTCCAGAACTACTGTACATACATATACTGAGGTATCTCATACCTCTTAGTCATATCGCCTAACTTAATCCTTTCACTAACTCTGCCAAGCATATTCCCATCTCTCCTAACACTCACGAACTCGAAGACGTATTAATTCTTTTTTTTTTTTATGGATACTTTCGTCCATCACTCTGTCCCCCATCGAGGCTCTGGGTTTATGATCGTCTCATTCGGGTTGTATACATGTGCATTATAAGAAAAATTAAATAGATATGAACTAAGGGCATATGGCAGATAAGGGCTCACTGACTCAAGAAGCCTATCGTCACAGATAATCTTTACCGTGATAAAAATCTGCCCTCTGGAACGCAGGCACTTGTAAAAAAAAAAAAAAGGAACCTTTAGACCAAGTTACATTCCGCAGTGTTAAACTATTGATAATGATGATTACTGAACAGGAAATTTTAAAAACAGACAGGAAATCAATTCATGGCATGTTAAATCAAAGGGGAACACTTATGGAACACTTTATGATAAAAGACAAGAATCTGCCCTGTGGAGCGCAGGTACTTGTAAAAAAAAAAAAGGTAGAGGAACATTTAGACCAAGTGACATTCCGTAGTGTTAAACTATTGATAATGATGATTGTTGAACAGGAAATCGTAAAAACAGACATGAAATCAATTCATGGCATGTTAAATCAAAGGGGAACGCTTATGATAAGGGGTAAAAAGCGTTAAAATTACTCAAATTTAGGGACAACTTCCTCTCGTTCTCATCAGCCAGGGTCACGGTGAGAAAACGCCTGTTTGTAGCACTTTTTAATACGACCATTGTTGAAGAGTTGTTGTTAAAAAACTAACCAGGTCGACGTTTTAGAAAATAGAATTCCGGTAATAAAAGTTAGTGTTAGAAATAGCCAAGTTAGATTTACAATTAAGGAGACCAGGAAAGATTCTCAGCTTCAATTTGACCTAGAAATACGTGTCCTCTTAGGAATACGTTTCCTCTTAGGAATACGTTTCCTCTTGGGAATACGTTCCTCTTGGGAATACTTTTCCTCTTGGGGGTACGTTTCCCCTTGGGGGTACGTTTCCTCTTAGAAATATGTTTCCTCTTGGGAATACGTTTCCTCTTGGGAATACATGTCCTCTTGGGAATACATTTCGTCTTAGAAAGACGTTTCCTCTTAGGAATACGTTTCCTCTTAGGAATACGTTTCCTCTTGGGAATATGTTTCCTCTTAGAATTACGTTTCCTCTTGGGAATACTTTTCCTCTTAGAAATACGTTTCCTCTTAGAATTACGTTTCCTCTTAGGAATACGTTTCCTCTTGGGAATACGTTTCCTCTTGGGAATGCGTTTCCTCTTAGAAATAAGTTTCCTCTTAGGAATACGTTTCCTCTCATCCCAAGTCAGAATTAGCCGCAGATTGTCGTTCTCTGGTCTTGAATAACCGAGGACACAATTTGAGGACAATTACAACTAATTTATCAAATAAGAGCAGCATCCAAAGATTCGTTTTTTAGATAGATGACAAGCCTACAACATAAACAAGACATAGGGGCATTTGAGTGCAGCCTTGCGTCTGTCTTCCAGATGAAATATTGGTCGGCCTTTTCAAGGGCTTCCGCTCTGGGAAGAAATCCAGAAAGATTTCCGGGGGAAAAGAATCGCATATATATATATATATATATATATATATATATATATATATATATATATATATATATATATATATATATATATACACCACAGTGTATCTGTATGTGTGTATGTATTTGTCCGTATGTTTGCCTACACTGTCGAAATTTATATGCGAATAGAGAGATAAGTTGTTTGTTGGCAAATGGTGCGGTATTTTAATGTCGTTATATATTGTGAAGGATTGTATACTAGGATTTACTAGGATTGCATACTACAAATTAATGCCTTCCCTTACCTAGGAATAAGTAGGGATTCAGGCAAGAGAAAAAGCCTGATTAATATATCATGTACCTGTGAGCGTTCTGTGAATATTGGAGCATCAAGTAAAAAAAAATGTAAGTGATTATTCATAGTTTCATTTATGTTGTAATGTACTGTCTGTGACTGCCTAATGTATGCTATGTATTGTTTCCGCATTTTATTAATCAAATCGAATCGTTACCGCAAGGATTCGAGTCTTGAAAGGTTAAAGAAATAAATAAAAAATTTCTCCAGAAATTCGGTAAACTGGTGTGTAGATCTAATCCGTTTGTTAGTTAACTTTTTTCATAAAAAAAGTCTTCTTCGCTTTATGCTGTCAATAATCTGAGCTAATTTCAAATGCTATGAAAGACAGCAATCTCTTGACGTATTACATAAATTGAATATTATCATATTTTTTTGTCTCAAGAAGAAAGAAGCCAATCAGTCGACCATTCTTCAAGCAGGTACCTGCAAATTTCTGAGTGTTCAGTAGGTCATTTAGCTTTCGCGTCTCAGATATAACGTTTGAGTCATCCAGAGGGAGCATAACACATTACAAAAACTGAATAACCCTCATCTACTGACTTCTGACATATTCCTCGCCTCCGAAGACTTAATTCAAGCCATAAAGAAAAATACTTTACTCTCGACCGCGACATCTGACACCAACTAAGCGCTAGGCTTCCCAGCTGGCTTCTGCTTTCTGCAAAGTTATCGACCCTTTAGGAGTGTTTACAAAAATGTTGTTCCCATACACATAAGACCCTAGTAACCTTTTATGGAGTTTCGTTACGATTCACCTTCTGGATATATATTTTTACTCAACATCCTGATTTATTCATTACGATAGTCCAAAGCCATATTACTTTCTTAGCTTCGAAGACTTCCATCTACTTACATTTTTCAGTCTCGATTCAGAATTTGTTCGTGAGATTAAAAACAAAGACATTCTGATCCTAAGTCAGTTGATGGCTTAACACTGTAACCTCGTTAGGACAAACGTGCAGTGGACTATGAGTTTTTAGTTTCAATGTTTTGAGATTTCTGTAGGAGGCAGATCAAACATTATGGCGTTTGAATTGAATGAAACACGTAATTGCGCGTAGACATTTACTCCGACGGAACTGGTAACGTAATAATTTTAGGTAGTCTGAGCTTATAGGAAATTGATCAGCTAAACAAAAAGGAAAAACCTTATTGGTTTATCTCGATTTTTCGTTCTTACTTTCAAAGCTTTAGTCATCTCTCTCTCTCTCTCTCTCTCTCTCTCTCTCTCTCTCTCTCTCTCTCTCTCTCTCTCTCTCTCTCTGTCCCTATAAGATTACATTCGTTTGATTAGCTCCCAATATGTCACCTTTCTTACTTGAAAGTTACAAAACGATTCTAATATTTCTGAAGTTTCTGATCTTAACATTCAGCTTTTGCCTGTCCGCCAGAATTATAATTACATGAAAAGAGTTGCTTGAAGTGTCCTGCCTTCGTAAAATGTAAATACTGCTGATGTTCCAGTTTTGTGAGGAAATGAACTCAACAACAATCGTAACGTCCCTTTTAGCTAGAGCTTTCATCTCCCTCCCTGTCACGTCTTCCTAATAGGCTACAGTGTACTCTGTTCCCTCCAAGCTGCTATATGGTCCAGTATCGCCAGTTGGAAAAAAACAATAAAGAGAAATCGTGTCTTCCTTGTCTTCCTCATATTATGAGCTTTCGTCTTCCCATGAGGATGGCCCTTCAGTCTTCCTTCTCCATGGATTTTGGACTTGAGGCTTACGGCACAGTCTGTGCCCAGTGATACAACTTCCTTTCTGTTGTGCATTATTTCGAAAAGTCTTGATCTTATTTTGGGCGGTTGCATTTTTTCAATGTGAGTCAGAAAGGTAGAAGCCAATTGGGGTTAGGTGTTCGTATGCTTTCTCTTTTTAAGGATTGTTAAGAACTCTAGCTCAGTTCGATCAATAAATACTTACTTTGGGGAACAATAAATATAAGAAAACCAAAGGATAATAAGAAAAAAAGACATACGCTCGGAATACTCATTTCAATCTACGTAACAACCAAGCGAGACCATTTTGCCGTAAAGAAAAATATTGCAGAAAGCTGTAACAGCGATACCAAAAATAATTCTTATGATTAATGACCAGAGATTCAGAAGAGTAATTATTTTACTTGATGATAACCATAAATAAGCTATAAAACTTCGTATCGAGGCTTAAATGATATAACCTACACAGAGCAAAGTGTGAATCACAGGGAAAGTAGGTTATCCTCGACGAATCCGACGAATCGCGCACTTACTCGGATACTGTGAGGTGGAGCTGCGGATGAATCACGGGAAGTAGGAGTTTTGACGGTTATGAATCACTAATACGTTTTTTGGAAACGCACAAAGCTTGCCACGAATCACGGGTAAGAGAGAGAGAAAGAAGAATTGTCTCTAAACGCTCATGAATTGCGATCATAATGTGCATGAGTATTTAGCAGGCTCGTTATAGCCTTAAAATTGAAAGAGGGTAAACGAGATATTTCAAATATTATTTTTAGACATCGTCATGATTCTATTTACTGAAGCTCAACCGACATCGTTCTCAGTGGCATTTATAGTTATATAACTCGTAAAATGGGATTTCTCTTCCTTAAAATGAAGGTTATGGGTGAATATATCTATCAAATATTATTATTATTATTATTATTATTATTATTATTATTATTATTATTATTATTATTATTATTATTCAGAAGATGAACCCTATTCATATGGAACAAGCCCACAGGGGCCATTGCCTTGAAATTCAAGCGAAATTCAAGCTGCCATTAGAAAGAAGTAACAGAAGGTAATGGGAAAAACAGCCTTTAATATTTAAGCCATGGACGTGGCTGCGATGTCTACCTGGGTCCTAATGTTTAGTCCTCCCTGCTTTAAAAGGATAAAATGAATATCCTCGATGTTCACTGCAGGATAATAGTTAGGATGCAGGAATCGCCATGAGGGAGAAATGATCTATGACTCTCTTACCCATCTCTATAAGTGCTTGTGTGGCTTGTGTCCGCATATAGAAAATTGTGGCCTTTAAAATCTCACCTATAAACAGAAAAAAAAGAGATATATTTAGATTTCCATTCTCTCTCGCAGCTTGTAGACTACTTTGACAGGAGCATAAGTACAGTGACAAGGGCATTACCAAGGGCAGTTGGTGACTCAAGCTGATATTCCCCAAAATAGCGAGAAGTGCGTCATGCTGGGAATACGATCCTTTCCCCTTGTAGATTACAGGAAGTGGTAGTCAAAAGTAATAAATCTGAACTAATTAGCATAATTGAAAATAGATTTCAATATAACATTTCAGCAATGGTGATGGGGAGCTGTTTATGCCATATTTTTGGGTACGAATGCCTGGCATATGCACAGGCATAAGAAACTTTTAACATACAGTAGATGGCTGTATGGAATAGGTAGAACAAACGGGAGGGGGTTTCCTAAATGTGCATGTACCAAATGCACCCTAATTCATTTACCTTTAAAAAAAATGACATTAGCATTAAAAGATGATAAAGGCACTGGATGAATAAGATTTCCTAGTGGATAACAGATATGTTAGAGCAGTGTGAATAACCAAAGTAGGTGGATAAACTGACAGAATTCTAATTTTGAAAGAAATATCAGTAACCGACCAAGATTGAGGTGAAGCTGACAATTGAGCTTTTTACAGTGGATACCATTCCATTTAGAAAATAAAAGATGCATAAATATATCTTTTTTTTTTTTTTTTTTTTTTTTTTTTTTAGATTTCAGTTAAAACAAGCCGCCAAGTGAAAATGGGGCGTGGGGCTGGGGGAGACTTTAACGAGACAAAAATTTAAGAAGCCATGGCCAAGTTCTGCTGAGAATGTCCCTGAATGAATAACGGCTATAGGCTAGATGATTACAGGAACACTTTTGTCATTAGTCCCTAACCGCATGACGATATTTTGAGCTGGTGATCCTGTACCCCTGGAGGGTTTACCCTTACCCCCATATAACCCCTCCCCCCATATAACCCCTCCCCCCACACGGCCGCAAGAGCAAAAAAATAATAATAATAATAAAAAAATTTAGAAAAAGGACGACGGAAAAAGTCTGGAAATGTAGTAAGTGACGAACAAAAATTTAAAACCGATCAAGATTCAGGATAAATACTAAGAAACTGATTATGTACTCCGCCATATCGTCCAAGGATTTGGTGTTAGATCCTCCTTGAATCTCTCTGCGTAGGATGCAGGAGTTAAGTCAATTAAATTATATAATGCGTCTTTATTTAATATGTATAAAGAGAGACAGAAATAAACTTTCATTCCAAAGAGCGAATTGTTACTGTGTGAAAATACCTTGACAAAGACTTTCTCATAACTATATTGATTATTGATGACAAATAGACGCTCAATCTGAAGCTAATGGGATATATTGTTGACATAGCAGATGATGTTGAAATTCTATCCATATTTCCCACAGTTCTGAGGAACTTAAAAAAAAAAAACTTTGAATGTATGGATAATACTGGTTGTCTTTTAATATCAATGTTTTCCTTCCTTGCTGTCATGAGGAAACAAAAAGTGTGATAAGAAAAAGTATGCTGAAGGTAACCATATATATATATATATATATATATATATATATATATATATATATGTTTTATTATATATATATATATGTATATATAATATATATATATAATATATATATATATATATATATATATATATATATATATATATATATATATATATATATATATATATATATATATCCTTAGAGTAATCCTTATGAAACCTGTAACCAAGAAATCTTCAAATTTGATCATAAAACAAGCGAAATGGGATTTTTTGGGGATCGATTTCAAGACATAACAATTAACATCTTTTGTATTATGACATTAATCATTCCCGAAGCTCCATTCCTCACAATTCTCATTCCTGGTGATGACGAGAAGGAATTTTCACAATTTTTCGTTTTAACGCCATGATTGTACATCTTTTCAGGAATTCGAGTAATTGCTGAAAAAATTTATATGAAGGCCAAAACGTTGAAATCCAAAAAAAAACAAAAACAAAAAATTATGATTATGCTTTTAAGTAAAAGTTATTTCTCTATTACTGAAAAAATAGGTAGTGTGTGTTCAAGGATTTTTTCATTCCTGTAAGAAAATCTTTAGATATGTTAATCCCCCCCGTTTTAGTAATTTCTCCTGAAACCAGATTCCTGTCCAGTAAGTGTAACAGTATTATCGACCATTATATTCAATTTAAATCTCATAAGAGACTGTTACAGCTGTATTAACCTTGAACAACCTTCATTAACGATTACATTCTACTAAACATGAACCGAATTAAAAGACGCAGGTTGCTGAATCCGCTTGGGAGCACTAGGCTCAGACAAGAGAGCCCTTGATAAGGGAGCGTTCACAGAAATCGCATGTCATTGAGAAACCTGTCTTTTCGATTAAATGCTTTTGTAGTCCACGACTTTTTCATACAAGTGCTAATATGGACACTAAAGTCTGTACGAGTACATTCTCGAACGCTTGTAGTACCTAACTTTCAGATCCTGCAAAGTTAGCGGACAACGTAAAAAGAGAATATGATGATTGAATTCAGAACAATCCTCCTGCCAGTCAAGAAATAGTCCGTAGATGGTAAATGCCATCGCTACACACCATCAAAACCAAAGGGCTATATAAACGTGATTCAGCTCAACAATGAATGTCAAGCATTCACAGTTTTGATAATGTTATTTTTCGAGCCACCTCCGTAGTCGTGTCATTGGACCTGTTACGTAGTTTTTAGATGCTTGTAGAACTACGCGAAATAGTTTTCCCGCCGAGCGCTGGGAGAGCGGGTTAATTAAATCTTGTCAGATGCATTTAGGATCAGTCCTCAGATTCTCTCGTCGAGTTTGTTTTGGTTCTCTTAGCTGACACTACCTTTGATGAGCCAAATGTTATGTTCTCGAAGTCACAGGACTCTCTCGTAAGGAACAATACTGAAGAGCTACGTGAGAAACAATACTAAAGAGCTAACAGGAAAAAATCTAGTCTTCATCTCTACAGCTGCACCTATAGTACTAATGCGGTTAGTTCAGAGAAGTTCTGTTATCATTGGTGTGCCTAAATCATTTCTTTAACTCTTTTTTTTATCTCTTACGCTACACAGAACTGTAATCCCATAGTATTTCGGTGCTATCATAGAGGTTGATACCCTATCATCATTTGGATTCAATACGGTTTTCTGCTAGGAGTAGCTAGCTGGGTTGTGTCAAGTTTACAAAAAGGCCTTGAAAGTTGTCTTTCCGTTAGATAACAAGTCGTCGATACATGCTATCTGGCATTGGCTTCTAGCTGTGCTTAGATTATATATATATATATACACACACCCCTTTGTCTACCGCCAGTTTCAGTTTATAAAAGAAATAGTTACATGTGAGGACAGTGCCTGAAGATGTCTTTCAGAAAACATTAAAAAAGAAGAAAGGGTCACGAAAATGAGGGCAATTAACTTAAAATATATGTGGCTTAAGTCGATCTCCACGCATTCGGAGGAGCTCTCTGAAGCGTGGCAATTCAGCTGTTATGAAGAATCCAGCAATTTGGAAATCGAAGGGAAGAGCGCGAGAGTGATTTATCTCGCCTCCCGTTCGTTTATGCCAGCGGAGGGAGAATGATTTCCTTATCACGAATCATTCTTCGTCTTCTTCTTTCTCTACTTCTCTACATCAGTGACAAAGCAGAGGAATGTTAAGTTTTATGACACTCGTTGTTTGAACATTTTCAAATTCTAGTGAACAGTTCAAGGGATATTTATAAGAGTTTTTTGCCGTGATAACAAGTAGTCGAATAAGCATGGATTAAAATAACGTTATTTGATATTAGAGAAAAAAAAACCATTCAGGATTATACGTCATTGTTGATGAATCTTAGAGATCAAATCATAGTTTTGTGCATTATTGTGCTCGTCCTCGACCCTGGGAAAGAAAAGAAGAGGTTGGGTCTAACTCCTCCTAGAGAAAGCTGGTTGGTTGGTTGTTGGAGGACGAGGTCAATCCACTATGCTAATACCTGCCTCGCGATTAACTAGCCCTCGGCGAGGTAAGACGGGATTAACCTCTTCTTTTCTCATTTAGGGAAGAATTATTAAGACGCATTAGATAAAAAAAAAATAAGTCTCGTTGGCGTGTTTGTAGGAATTTTACCTCCTATGTATTATCATTGTGTTTGTAAATAAAGACTAGTAGTTTCACATGGTCTTTCAAGTTTCCTTCCAATTTAATACATGTATCAACATTTTGTCAACATTACTTTTATATATATATTTATGATTTTTTTTCCGCAGAGTATCATTCTAATGAATGTTAGCAAGCTGGTAAACGAGAGATCTTTCATTTCAGAAAATTAAGGTTTCATTGAGTTGATAAACTTGCTATGGTTTGAATTGAAAAAAAATTAATTACCCAGTCTTCAGTTCAAGCAAATGAATATCAGGTAAAACAACTGAACTTTAATATCGCTGAAATAACTGCAAAATTATTTTTTTTAATAATGTTCCATTTTTTAATAATGATACATTTTTTAATGGCTAAGCAAAGAAAAGTGTATAATGCAAACAGTGTTCTTTTTCTATAATGGTTGACATGTTCCAACTTCTTATTAACAACCAGTAACCTGACATTGCTGGTTGCCTTAGAAAAGCAGAAATACAGTATTTCAGTGTTTCATGTAAAAGGAGAGAGAGAGAGAGAGATCCTGAAGAATCCAACAAAAGGTGAGTACGTAAAATGACTTTATGGAAAACAAAAGGGTCAAATTTAGGCAAAATCTTCAGCCATTTACTTAAAATGAAGAGTAATTAAGAGGCGTTCCGGCTCCAGTTGAGGTCAGTAAGTTCCTTGTATCAGTTGATTCTGAACATCAGCTTCAGTGTCAGAGTGTCTATAATGTTCAAAGGTTATCACTTTTAGGGACCAACTCTGTGGTATTTGGACATAATAGCACCAGCCCCCAAAGGCACATTCGTGGGATAACTCACTCCTGGAAAGATTTAATGTCTAATAACTATTTGAATATTGTCACTACAAGTGGTCGCCAAATAACGCTTTTCAGACACTATGTATACATAGTAGTTCGATAAATATCTTAAAACTGGACTCACTATATTATGGATACTTACCACTTTACCTTTTTAAAATTTTATTTACTTTAGCTAATGTATATCTGCTTATATTCGAGAAATTGTTAAATTACACGCATTAGTTTCGGCTGAATAACTTTTAAAAAAATCATCTTCCTTTTCCCATTTATTCAATGAAATCACCAGAATATCATAATGAACAATAGCTCTACATTCCGAAAGAAGAGTCTTCACCCCAGAGTCCCCTAGACCACTGACTTTGTGACGCCAACGATGCTCCAATTAACCTTATGTTACCACTTTTCCTACTTTCTCCATGACATTAGAGGCCGAGTACTAGGCGTTCCAAGTCAGCTGGAAGGTCAGCAAGCTTTCACATGATACTAATCTTACGGCCATCAATTGGCGGCTCGATTTTTACGAGCAAAAGAGTAGAGTCATCCACCCGCTTAAGCCATCAAAGGATGTCAATAACACAAAAAAAACACTCTTCTTAGATTAGGATGTATCTATTCAGTCCGAAAGAGCAGAACATTAAACTGTGAAACAAGTGGTTTGTCTATAACTACCATGCTAAAAATGAATGGCTAACATATGAGTCGAGAAACACTGTTATACTACTGCTATCTCAGTATTTCGAACTCCGAGGATACGTGATGAAGATCTGCTCCGAGAAAGGTTGCGAGTGCCAGCCGCGGTGAGCTGTGCTCGAAAACAGAAGTGGTGGTCCCTGGTGGTTGGTGATGTACCGGGAAGGGTAGAGGTCCTCCAACGTCGGACGCCGAAGTAAGTAAGTCGTTGGCTGTGAAATGAGATGCGGAAAAAAGTGTCAAATAATAGTTCAAGAGGTTAATATGAAACACTGCCCCCATTCTCTTGCGGTAGGCGTAATCTCACTGATTTATCCAGTTCGTACGACTTTCATTTGCTGTGTTATTTTGCAAATTTCTTGTCAGTGAGAGAGAATTATACTGGCCTATTGCCGGCTGTCAAAAAAGTCGTATAGATCAATTATTCATTTGTGAAATGGAAGGCTGGCTTCCGTACGTATTAACTGTGTCAGCTCGTCGGTAACCTCAACATTAGTATTCAATAGGCTGATGTACTTTGTGTATATTCATGTACTTTAATATAAACTTTTTGCACTCAATATTAGGCCCGTCTTTTGCTATTTTCGGTGGGCGTCAAATGAAATTATAATGGATTTCACACAAGGCCTTCTAATCCGTTTCACACCTTGCCAGGCTTGCTGGCCATCTTAGTAGCAGTTATTGTAGTATATTGAAAAGAACCTTTAATCACTTCAGTTTTGCACGTGAAGTTGTCCACTGGAAAAATCGTGTATATACTCAATAACCTAGACATTGTGACACCAGTTTTGATAGTCACAAATCAATCAGTCGTCCTTACCTGTGGTCGCACCGGGCTGGCGCCTTTGGAGTTAATTTGTCCTTGCAGCTTATGATTGGTTAAGGTTAAGATGTCACGTTCGTCCTCAGGATCACGAGGTCCCGGCCGTGTGTCCGTTTCCCTGCTTACAGAGAGAATGTATTATGAAAGCTTTCACACAAGCAAGGGAGGAGAAATATTTCCACCTAGGCCTAACTGCTTGAAATGGTTTTAAACTAATCGATTGTCAACACAAATATGAGGGGAATATTTGTTCTGAAATTATGGAATTAGTGGATACATTATCAGAGAGAATGAATTATGAAAGCTGCCACACAAACAAGCAAGAAGAAGTATTGCCACCTAGGCCTAACTGCTTGAATTGATTTTAAAGTAATCGATTATAAACACAAATATGAGGTGGTTACTTTCTCTGAAATTCTGAAATTAGTGGATACATTATCGAGAGAATGTATTATGAAAGCTTCCACACAAACAAGCGATAAATATTTCCACCTAGGCCTAACTGCTTGAACTGATTTTAAAGTAATCGATTGTCAACACAAATATGGGGTTATTATAAGCTCTGAAATTCTGAAATTAGTGGACACATTTACCTCACGACGAAAAGGTAGCCATCGGGAGCTTCTATTCCAAGTGTATCGTGAATGTTGTGTTTGAGGCGTTGGTTCGCGAAGGCCCACTCCGGTATCACCCCGCCCTGGGCGGGAAGGACTCCTTCTCGGTAAATCTGCCGTTTCTTTATCTACAAAGATTTCCCATTAACATCTATTTTAGTGTTGGTGATTAGTCATAAAAAAGTATATCATTGTTAGATGTTGGAGCCATGAAAATATCGATGAGTTATTCATGCAAGTACGTATAAAATGCATGCATTCACTTAAAGAATATGACGTCAAAAGTATGACATCTAAAAGGTATGCAGTCCTGGGTCGAAGTGAGTGAGTATTTTGAAGATTTGTTCAGTGGGGAGAATATTCAAGAGACAGAGCTGAGGAAGAAGCTAGTACTAAGTTTCAGAATACTTGAAGAACTGACTGCTGAGACTATATATATATATATATATATATATATATATATATATATATATATATATATATATATATATATATGTATGTATTTATATATATATGTATGTATATATAATACGCATTTGTCAATCTACGTCTATATGAAGAGTGGGCAAGTTTTCAAAGAAAATTAAGTTTTACAATAAAGAAAGCCCCTTTTAAGCAAAAGCAAAGAGAAAAAAAGGATCGTTGGACAGAATTTGTCAAGATTAACACCTACCTCAGGTGACCTTGCTTCCGGAAAAGCCCCGACGTCGCAAATGACGAGAAACAAAAGGGACAACTTCCATTTTCTCGACTTCCAATAGTCCTTGGCCATGCCGAGACTCAGAAGTTGGTTTTGACTGCAAAAAAAAAATTAAATTATATAAATTAAAAAAGGGGGAAAATGAGATGGCGTTAATTCAGTTCATTTTTTTGGGGGGGCAAATAAAAAACATAAATTTATTGTTTTTTTTTTTTTTGCAAATTAAAAATATATATATTTTATTTTTTTAGAAATAAAAATATCAATTTATTGTTATATATTTTTACGTGAACGTATTGTTACATCTGGTCCTTGTGTTTCAGCTATATTTGCTTTTTTGTAATTGTTCGAATTCTAGTAAAAATGTGTGAGTTATTTTCTAGATATCATGATAGTGATTATTATTATCATTCCTTACTGTTCATATTCTAGTAAAAATGTGAGTTGTTTTTCAGACGCCATCACAAACCTAAGGATTATTACCATCATTGTGATCGCTTTTGTCAAAATTCTATCATTAGATGAAATGAATTCATTGTTAGACTATGTGATTCTTGAACAACTTGTTATTCACCTGCAAATAATTCTTGGCTTGGGGGTAGTTAGTCAACAAATAAATAATTAAATTCGGTTTTCCTCGTTTTCTCCATAAATTTTCAGTTTTTAGTCTTCTGTAAAAGAAAACTATTGTGCCGGCTTTGTCTGTCCGTCCGCACTTTTTCTGTCCACCCCCAGATCTTAAAAGCTACTGAGGCTAGAGGGCTTAAAATTGCTGTGTTGATTATCCACCCTCCAATCATCAAACATACCAAATTGTAGCCTTCTAGCGTCAATAGTTTTAATTCTATTTAAGGTTAAAGTTAGCCATAATCGTGCGTCTGGCAACGCTATAGATAAGCCACCACCAACCCGTAGTTAAAGTTTCATGGGCCGCAGCATATACAGCGTTATACCGAGACCACCGAAAGATAGATCTATTTTCGGTGACCTTGATTATACGATGTACAGAAAACTCGATTGCGCCGAAGTTTCTTCGGCGCAATTTTTACTTGTTTAAATTTTTTTCCCTTCTTTAGTTCCATAATCTCTCCGTTGAACCAAAATGGTCTTCCTTGACTGTTATATATTTTTCCACCAAAGGGCGCATATTATCATACTCACTTTTAGTTACCCGATTTTCAACATCATACACATGCCTCTTGTTCTCGGTAGGAGGCAGTGTCGTCAGTGCGCCTCATGCGATGCACTGTAGGCATTACTAAAGGTTCTTTGCTGCAACCCTTTCATTTATTATACTGTACCTCCGTGTGCATTCTGTTTCTTCCATTTTACTTTCCATCCTCTCCTAACAACTGAGTCATAGTGCAACTGAGAAGTTTTACTCCTGTCACACCTTTCAAACCTCCTTTACTCTCAATTTCCCTTTCAGCTGAATGACTTCATAGGTCCCAGTGCTTGGCCTCTGGCCTATATTCTATATTCTATTCTATTCTGTGCCTCTTGCTTGATTTCGTTTACGCTATTTTATTTAGCAATTTCCTTTATTTTATCTTATTAAATTCATCTATTTTGAATTATCTGTGCACTTTACGGATTTTCTTATGATTTTACGATTTTATTTTATTGATTTAATTCAGTTCATCAATTTTGTTTTATTCATCCAAACTGATATGAGAAAGACTAAGGAACCTTTTTTCTCAAACTGACCCCCCAAAACACAATTGTTCCATTACTATTACTTTTAGTCAGTATGTTCTGTTAGCTTTTGTAGATTACCGCTGAGTAATGCGTTTCTGCAAGATGCATGACTTGTCTAAAGAAGATTAAATGTAAAACACTGATGAATCTCCCCGGGCAATCTTCACCTGGATTCTGGATGACTAATCCCTTTAGTTTACAAAGAAATGTTTTTTTTTAAATCATGATTTTTGAAGCGCATCTCGATCATGCAGATTCTGCTTTTTTTTTTTAATTTGAGTTGATTTGTGAGATATAGGGCAATAGAAAGAATAACTGGGCCAGAGAGAGAGAGAGAGAGAGAGAGAGAGAGAGAGAGAGAGAGAGAGAGAGAGAGAGAGAGAGAGAGAGTTGCTTTTACAATCAACTCTTTGATCTCCGTTTGTGGCTGCCTGCTCGATTTCATTTTGTAACGGCAGTTGAATTTGCGCTGAAAAGTTGTGTGACTCTTATTACTTTTATTTTTGAAAATAGTAGGAAAATATTTAGACGCTTCATTAAAACAATTCATATTCAATGTTTCACATCTGGCAAGTTTTCCACGGCGAATTACTACTATAGTTTTTATATGCTATATGTTATAGTAAATAAAATTTTTCACTAAATTAAGCATGCATCTTCTGTGCAACGTCTATAATTTATTAGTATTTAGGCGGTAAAACCCGTCCCCGCACATAAGTTGCAAGTGCGGTAAAGGCTAGCAACTTCCTAGATAAGTGCCGGAGTTGTTTAATGGACCGCTTTTCTCTTTGTGAAGGTGATAATATTACTGTTATTCGCATTATTGTTATTGTTAGCAGTAATTGTGGAGCATGAATCGTAATATGCAAGAAAATTTATGGAATAAATTAAAAGCCATTTATCTTTATTAAAACGTCAATAAAAAAAAAGAGCTAAGAAAACTCATAGGATATACTAGAAGGCACGAATCTTTATTCAAACGTAATTAAAATAATAAGCTAAGAAAATTCATCGAATAAACTAAAAGGTGTTAATATTTATTCAAACGTAAATAAAAGAATGAGCTAAGAAAATTCATAGAATAAACTAAAAGGTATTAATCTTTATTCAAATGTAAATAAACGAGTGAACTAAGAAAATTTCTTAGGAATACTAAATAAAAGAATGAGCTAAGAAAATTCATAGAATAAACTTTATTCAAACGTAAATAAAAGAATGAGCTAAGAAAATTCATAGAATAAACTAAAAGGCATTAATCTTTATTCAAATGTAAATAAAAGAGTGAACTAAGAAAATTTCTTAGGAATACTAGAAGGCGTGAATCTTTATTCAAACGTAAATAAAAGAATGAGCTAAGGAAATTCATAGAATAAACTAAAAGGCATGAATCTTTATTCAAACTTAAATGAAAAAAGAGCTAAAAAAATTCATAGAATAAACTAAAAGTCACGAATCTTTATTCAAACGTAAAAAAAAAGCTAAGAAAATTCGTACGATACACTAGAAGGCATGAATCTTTATTCAAACATAAATAAAAGAATGAGCTAAGAAAATTCATAGAATAAACTAAAAGGCCTTCATTTGAATTAAAACATACAAGAAAGAGCTACGAAAAGACAATGGTAAGAAGACTGAACACTCAGAGAATTAATCAGTGGAAATCAAACGGTGCTGCTGTCAGGAATCCATTCGAATCGCTTGCCGTCTCGACAGAATGGATAGATGGCTTTAGCGCCGTCAGTGCACCCTATGCGGTGCGCTGCAGGTATTACTGCGGCCCCTAGCTGCAACCCCTTTCGTTCCTTTTACTGTACCTCTTTTCATATTCTCTTTCTTCCATCTTACTTTTCCACCCTCGCCTAACAATTGGTTCACTGCGAGGTTTCCCTCCTGTTACACCTTTAGACCTTTTACTGTCAGTTTCCGTTCCAGCACTGAATGTCCTCATAGGTCCCAGTGCTTGTGGCCTTTGCCCGAAATTCTATACTCAGTTCAGGTCAGTTCAATAGATAGCTCTGGGATATCATCAAGATCTCTGTCAGGTAGTTAGTTTTGTCATGACCAACTTTTAAATAGGAGATACCTGATCTCATTGCGATTTCACGATGACTAGTCACAAAATTAGACCTCTCACTGCGATGCGATTCGATCTTCCCTTAGTGAATTTAACGCCTCGCCCCATAACAGTTTTATGTGCAGAGATAAATCATCTTATCTTTCACCTTTTTTGTTTTTTTATATGCAGAGATAAATCATCTTATCTTTCACCTTTTGTTATTTTTTTTATATGCAGAGGTACATTGTCTTATCTTTCACCTTTTTTATTTATTTTTTTTACGCTTAATCTTTTTTTAGGCATAGATATTTACTGATCGTTAGTGCCATGGATCCGATGAACGAAAAGATTCAGAGCATTATTAGATTTAATTCGGTCACTTTTTTTTTTTTTTTTTTTGGTCGTTACACAATTATCAGCATGACATGCTTACTTCTGGAGCTGGCCCAGATCTCTCTCTCTCTCTCTCTCTCTCTCTCTCTCTCTCTCTCTCTCTCTCTCTCTCTCTCTCTGCTCTCTCCTCAGAACTGCTCAACCGGTTCCTATTGTCCAAAAAAACAAAAAAATATTCAGACAACCAGCTTATGGCAAGAAGCTTGAAGAAATGTAGCCAAATGCAACATAAATACATCATAAACAAATGTATTCAGCATAGCAGATTCATTCATTGAAACAAAATAAAACTACATAATCAGAAACGCCTGAACGAATATCTGGGCCAGTGAAAGAGTGAAATTTAACAAAAAGAAAAATAATAAAAATAAAAAAAAAATAAAAATCTGGACCTCAGCCCTTCTGGACTTCATGGGAGGAGTCTGGTATTGGTGACTTCTTGGAATCTAAGTCATTTAGAGATTGGGTAATTGAGGGAAGTCCATTTATTTTGCCAGTGAATAAAATAAACTAATGTACTTAAATACTGTTTATAAAAGCCTTGGGAAGTGCATTTATAAAAACAGTAAGCACAACTTACTGTATATTGAAATTTAAATTTTTACAAATATTCGTTTAAATATTGTTCAAATATTCATCAAATATATAATTTCAGTGATAATGTATTTAAATACTGTATACAACAGCTTTAGGAAATTATTTATAAAAACAGTAAACACAACTTATAAGCAAACTTAAAATGTTTTAAAATATAAACTCCCACTCCTGGCTTCCAACAGACATGTCTGTTGCCCTTCTGTAACCACAACATTCTCCTTCCCTGGGCCAGGTGATCAAAACGTTCTCATCCTATTCTCATCCTGCCCTCCCTGACTGTGTTAACCTTATGAATGTCCGTAAAAAAAAAAGAAGAAGAAGAACAAAAAGAAGAAACAGGCAACCAGCGGCTGCGCAGTTGCCCAACCAGTTCAGTTTATGGAAGCACACGGGAAAAAATTTCCTGTTTAGCGAAAGGAAATAAGTCGGTAAATGCCATGTTTTTGTTACGTCGATGAGCAAACTCTGCGAGAGAGAGAGAGAGAGAGAGAGAGAGAGAGAGAGAGAGAGAGAGAGAGAGAGAGAGAGAGAGAGAGAGAGAGCGAGTGAAGAGATAGATGGGGTCGGCAGCGAGATGAGGGGTTTAGAGAAAAAGAGAGAGAGAGAGAGAGAGAGAGAGAGAGAGAGAGAGAGAGAGAGAGAGAGAGAGAGAGAGAGAGAAGGAATGGTGTGAGGAAAAACTGATAGCGTCCAAGTTTCTTTCGTTTATTGCCACATGTTGCTCATTCTCAACATTCTTATACAGTCTGATAAATCGATAGGACTAGCAAAAGAGAAAGAGAGAGAGAGAGAGAGAGAGAGTGAGAAATTATAAATGGACATATAATTACAGCTTAGCACAGACTATAATAATGTCAAAAAGAAATATGTCTCTGTGTGTTTGAGAGAGAGACAGAGAGAGTTTTATATAGCGAAAATCAACTAATTAATTTCAGCAAATAAGTGACACACTCAGTAGCCCGAGTAATAGTCTCAAGCCAAAAAAATATATATAAATAAAAAAATTAATATTTAAAGATCCTGCTATTAACTTCACGGTCACCCAAAGGACCTTGCCTCAGAGTTTTCTTTAACAAAATTAGCCATTTCATTCTTTCTTGTTTCATTTAATCGCGACATAAACAATATCCTTGGGTAATTATCGTTATTTATTTGAAAGAGAACAAAGTGTAATTCATGGTCACTGAGGCATTACTGTCGGCGATGTAATAATGAGTAAAATTCTCTCTCTCTCTTCTCTCTCTCTCTCTCTCTCTCTCTCTCTCTCTCTCTCTTCTTTTGTTTTTCTTAACTCGTGGTTATGCAGAGTCATCATGACAGGTGGTTTTGTACTCATGAACTCTTGACTCATTCGCACTCATTCTCGTAGGCTGTCATTTCCATTGTTTCTTTTTGTTTACTTATTTCATTTCTTCATTGTCTTTCGCCGTTTCTACCATTTACTTTAACTGTTTATTCCGCGAGGGGAGACACACACAGACAGACAGACAGACGGAGTAAACTACCTGGCATTATCTGGGTTGTCATTCCCATTGTTTCTTTTTGTTTATGTACTTATGTTGTTTCTCTATTGTCTTTCGCTTTTTTTACCATTTACTTTTATTTTCTATTTCACGAGAAGATCGACTGAACGTATGAACTACCTCCTCTATTGTCTCTTGCTGTTATTACCATTTACTTTTATTTTCTATTTCACGAGAAGATCGACTGGACGAGTAAAACTACGTTCCCTTATCAAGCCAAGTCATAACAGACCCGCTAATCTTATATCAAGCTTAGTCATGGGAGGTACGGAGGAAAAGGTTAAGTCAGCTCCGCCCCTCAGAAGACGAAAGGTTATAGGTTTCGAAGGAAAGCAGAAATAATGGAGGGGAAAATGTGAATTTTAAAATATCTGGATTATTTGCAACCATTTTCCCTCCATTTTCTTTTGTCGGTATGCGAATATATATACTCATGAATTTCAATTTCCGAATCATTGTTTTTGCCTTCATTGTTCCCCCCACCCCCACCCCACCCTCCAACGCCAAAAAAGAGATGTAACCTTTTAGCCACACCTGTCGATAATAGGTGAGTCTTTCTTACTTTTGGCTTCTTAAAATGTATATATGTATAGATATTTATATACAGATACATACATATATATATATTATATATATGTATATATATACATATATATCTATAATATACAATATAATATATATATATATATATATATATATATATATATATATATATATATATATATATATATATAACCCTACATATCTACGCACATGTTTAATAAACGTCAGGGTCTTGACAAGTGTCAATGAACGTGAGTTTACCTAACGGCGCAAAAAAATAAAAAGATTGTACACACACCCACATAATAGTGTTATTCATACTGAACAAGAAACGTGACGTCTCGACTGCATGTGGATTAAATTCCGCTCCCCGACACTCGTACAGGATTTCATTGTATTCATTTTACTTCGGTATTTCAATTCCTGACACACATTATTCATTTCCAGAGACCCAAATTCGTGACTTTTTAACCAATTGTCAGCATTTGATTTTTTTTTTAAATAAAACATTTCTCTTTTTGGGAACAATGATGCCATTGTGCGACTGTATTCTAATTTCATTTTAGTTTTCTGTAAAATAAAAAACTATTGAGATGGCTTTGTCTGTCCGTCCGCACTTTTTTCTGTCTGCACTTTTTCTGTCCGCACTCAGAACTTAAAAACTACTAAGGCTAGAGGGCTGCAAATTGGTATGTTGATCATCCACACTCCAATCATCAAGCATACCAAACTGCAGCCCCCTAGCCTCAGTAGTTATTATTTCATTTAAAGTTAAAACTAGCCATAATCATGCGTCTGGTACCGCTATACTAAGTGCCAACGACACATGCCACCACCGGGCCGTGGCTGAAAGTTTCATGGGCCAGGGCTGAGAGTTTCATGGGCCGTGGCTGAGAGTGTCATACAGCATTATACGCTGCACAGGAAACTCGATTACGCGGCGCATTTTTTACTTGTTTGATTTTGACTTGGGTAAAACGAACTGTCAAAATCATCATCCTTCGGGTATGCCAATCGTCGCATCACATCTTTCCGCGTCGCAGCGTTAAGACGAAAGGTAGGCGCTGCTGGGGAAACGACAATCATTTTCATTTTTATGGTGTCACAGAGCTAAAGATCGCGAACTCCCGGGTAAAAAAAAAAAGAAGACAAATAAATGCAAATTGCTTTGGCCCAGTCTTTTCCTTCCTCCGCTGCGTGGTTGTGCCTCCTTTTCACTTTTCACTTTCCCCTCGCTTACGCAACGCTTCGCCGAATGATTCAGTTTGCTTCACCTGGAGAAGGATGAAGGCATTTTCGTTTTCGAAGCATGTAATTTTCCTACGTTATTCATTTACCGGGTTTCCTAAATCTTCTCTTTTCTTGGAAAATTTCGAGACTGTGAAACTCTTCATATCTCTTTTTTCATGAGGATTCCTGATTGTATTTTCTATTTTATTTCTATTTTATTTTATTTCTATCTTTCCGCTGTGCCAAGCGATTGTCTGTGTGCATGGTATTACACGCCTCTGTGTTAGAGTTCCAAAAAGTGCATTCAAGCAAACTTTCCTTATACTTTTATCTTTACTTTCTCCAAGTTTATTGACTATTTCAGTTGTTATTGTATAGATTATATATATATATATATATATATATATATATATATATATATATATATATATATATATATATATATATATATACACATACACACACACACACACACACACATATATATATATATATATATATATATATATATATATATATATATATATATATATATATATATATATATATATACATATACATACATACATACATACCTTACTTCTTCGTTAATTTATCTTTTCACTTTATTCTGTGGATGTTTACTATGCCAGTTCATGATATTTAATCTCGTTCCATTAGAAATATTGTCTCTCATGAATAATAATAATTATGACCTCATTGTTAACTTTCGTGCTGGATAATTCCTCCTTGTTAACGAACAATGTCACAATCTCGGACAGCACTTGATTAGTATCTATGAAAGTATTCAAGTTTCACAACGAATTCCCTACTCGCTCATTCACCGTAAAGTATTCCAAACTTGCCAAAAGACTGAATGTATTGGATAACTCACCGTCGTTACACGAACTCTCCACAAAGGTAAAATATCTCACTGATGAAGGAGTATGTCAAGAGTACGTAAACCAAAGTGCACAGATTCACAGATTCACAAGTCAAAAGCACCAGCGGAAGAAGAAGAGCAGCAGCAGCAGCAGTAGTCAGTACTGACTGAAGCCTGAGCCGCCCAGATACCTTGTGTCGACGCCTTCTGTCGGCGGGCTTTTGGTTGGTTGGTACAACAAGACATTCTGAGGAAAATCAGAGGCTGAAAAAAAAGTAAACGAAAAACGAACCGAAATTGGATGGCTGACAACTATGCGCCTTTTGCTCTGGTGGTTTTGGTGTGGTTTTTCCTCTATTACGTCTTGGCATTGTAATGAAAATGATGTGGCAACTTTTAGGCTAAATAATAAAGGTTCTCCGTTTCAAAAACTGGCCTTTACGCCTGGATCGAAACCGAAAGTGTCTTTTTTTTTCTTTCTTTTTTCCCCTGGGTGTTTTTTCCTCTTTTTTTTGGCTGTAACGCACCTGCTCTTGTGCGCATGTGTCTGTAGATCATAAAGGTAAATGTTACCAGAGATCTTGCGGTCTCGGAAATAATAATAAAAAAAAAGTCTTTAAATCATTACCGACTAATCTCTCCCGCCAAGCGTCAGAAGGTTAGTTGTCCGAGCTAGACATTTTTATCGAGGAAATTGACTTAGTTGCTCTTGAGAGCGAGAGCGATATCAAGCCCCGGGAGTCACTCGGCGGGAAAATAACCCTTTCGGCGGCTAAACAAAAGGGCGAGATTTACCGAGTCACGCTTTGGGAGGGAAGGGTCTCCTTACAGGTAAACTTGAGAGGCGACCCCTCTGACATCGTTTTCTTCTTACGGGAGACGAGGTGGTGGTGTAGTAGGGCGTGTCTCCGCTGCTTTCATATGAAAGTCTTAGATTGGGGATTGGTCCTCTATCCGCGACGATTACGTTTGTCAGTGTCTATGCAACAAGATAACTGTTTTGTGTTCGAGGGTATAATAAAGATTGTTGTCGTTGAGAGAGAGAGAGAGATGATTTGGTTTGCTAGTTTGTGTCTTTGAAAAGGCAACAACCGGAGATAACTGTTTTGTAATCGACAGTATAATAATGATTGTTTCTGTTGCTGTTGAGAGACGAGGAGAAAGAGGAGAGGTGACATTCTTCTACTGCGATTTTATTTTCCAGTTCGTACAACAACAAAAAAAAAGTGATGATAAGGAACAGATCTTGATTAAAAAAACTGCAGCAAGTCATTCAAATGTCAGTTTACTCTCTCTCTCTCTCTCTCTCTCTCTCTCTCTCTCTCTCTCTCTCTCTCTCTCTCTCTCTCTCTCTCTCTCAGAGAAAAATGTTTTGTATTCGAGAGTATATTAAGGACTGTTGTTGTTGAGAGGGAGAGAGAGAGAGCGCGACGAGGAGAAAGAGAAGAGATGGCATTCTTCAAACGCGATTTTTTTTTTAGTTCATACAACAAAGAAAGTGATGATAATGAACAGATCTTGTTTAAAAAACTGAAGCCTCTCTCTCTCTCTCTCTCTCTCTCTCTCTCTCTCTCTCTCTCTGAGCATACCTGTGGATAAAAAGGCTAACACATTAAACTAGTAAATTCTGGAATCAAAGTTCTTGCGATCGCGTCTGTCACTGGAAACCTTGAAACCCAAACCGGGAAATGCAGTGAAGGAACTCGCCTCTCAAACCAGAGTACGAGAATTGAGGTCAGTAGAACGAGCTCAAAGCCTACTGCATTTCACAAATCTGACTTCAAGGTTTTCACTGGAAATTTATTCAAAACTACTGACCACTGAATTCGTCAGAGAAAAAGACAGACGACTTGAATTCCCGTATTTTAATCATCAATAACCTTCCATTCTTTCTCTTTGACCAAAACCTTCCTACCTTAATTTGTGCTAAAAATATCCTGCGTTTATTACCTTTGGACCTTTCCCAAGGCTTCCACCTGTTATATCATTTCCTCATTCCCTGCTTGTGCAACGTTTCTGTCTTGTACACTAGAAAAATCTTCTGAGGCGAAAAGAATAAATAAGATTTGAAGATGATGAAGGCAATAATGTCTTAATAGCACATAGAAATACACTGCAACCAGAGATGTTCACTAAATCCGAAACCCCAGAGTCAGTTCATATGTTCATATATATATATATATATATATATATATATATATATATATATATATATATATATATATATATATATATAGGCCATTAAAATATCTGGAGATGAAAATTTGCCAATTTTCACCTATCTGGTTTTAAAATATATATACTTTCTACATTAACTTTGCTTTATCCATATATATATATATATATATATATATATATATATATATATATATATATATATATATATATATATATATATATATATATATATATATATATATATATATATACAGTATATATAATGTATGTATATATATCATATATACACATAGAACCAATTTCACCATGCACGTTACCAAACACACAAATGATGAAATGCCTTGCGCCAAACATCGCCTACATGAATGTGTACCTACAAGAAATCCTAAAATTCCAGGTATTTCTTGTCAAGTGCACCATCATACGCATAACGAGGAATTGTGGATAGGCCTATGCCACTTATCATCTGTTCAATCCAGAGTAGGTGGCTGACTCTAGTGTCACCCCATTGATAAAGAAATATTTCTATCTATATACACTTCTTTTACGTTATTTATTTAGAAGAAATTGGTGTATGTTAGTGTCCAAAATATATGCCCATTTAAATGAATCTAGAGGCGGTTTTAGGCTATTCCTCTTTCGCTAGATTTGTCCAGATTTAACTGGACTCTGGGTAGCGTTTAACCACAGTGACTTGGTTAAAACTTATAGCAACCTGCATCACGTCTTGTGGCTCTTAAGACCCTTTCATATCAGATGTGTACATACTCTTACAAGTAAAAGTATTCTTAGATGTGTATTTAGTTTAATTTCCTCGATTTTGGACTGAGAATGCACCACTAAAGATTCAGAGGTTAACCAAACAATGAGTCAGAAGAAATCCTGATTCATTTATTCATTTATAACCCAGAGAAATAACTGAGTCATTGTGAATATCAGTAATCAGGGAATTTCTAGGCTGCCAGAATTTCTCAACTTAGACCTTGCGCATAAGAAAACTGGAGGTTGGATCTTTAGTTTGACGTTCGCTAACTTGTCAAGACAGCTTTCATTTGGTCAGTTTTATAAGTGAAGTTCTCTAATTTGGCTGATGGACTGGATTGGAGAAATCCCCTGTGAGAAGGAACAGGTCCCAAGTTTACTGGCCTTGATACTTTCGGGTCCTTCGGTTAAGAAACGCTCTCTTCCCCAGTTAAATATAAGAAATGAGAAGAAGAAATTCCAGAAGAATAAATTTACGAGAAATGTCATTGATGGTTGTCAAAGAGGAATCAATTAAATTTTTTGTGAAAATGCAGAAGATTGAAATGTTTTTATACTATTTCCCCCAGAGTACAGAAAAGAGAGACACAAGATAGTAAGAAAATTTTCAAATTAGGTAATATCAAAAACTAAAAATAAATATGGAAAAATAATGATAAATGAGATGAAAGAAAACAATGTCCAAAGCTGAAACGAGAACTGTCAGAGTAAGTAAACTTAACAACTGAGGCGCCGTTACAGAGATGAAGTTTAACGCCTATCCTAAATGTTAGCCGTCGTTGCTATCGTGGCAAGTATTAACAACTGGTAAGCGCCATATAAGAAGAAGGTATGCTATCTAGGAATTTTACTATGCACAGTTCATTAATTACTATTATAGTAGAATAGATAATCATAAAAATATATTCAAATGTAGATTTTATTTATGAAATCTATACAATTATGAAAAAAATACTATCCAGTTCGTGATATCTTGTGTCGAGTAGGTACTCTAGAGAACAGAATTGACCAGTCATCTTTTCGATTTGATAGAACGACAACAACAAATGACAGGTTGAACACTTAAAAAATATTTACCCACTTAGGACCCACCAAATTGCCTGGGATTTTGGGTGGTGACGATGGATCCTGTGCATGTGCATCTCTACGGCACATCGTCGCTTTGCTTCGATAAAGATGAATTTATGAAGGTAAGTTTAGAAAGATTTAAGATTAGGCTATAGGTTTAGGATCGTCAGTCCAAAGTTAGGCCTAGGCGTACTGTAAGACTACGATAACGAAAGCAAATTAGGTTACCGTAAATTGTTATGCATTTCGGTAACTCTACATAAGACCTCCGTACGGCGATATTATTTATAAATAAACAAAATTTTGATTGAACAATAAAGAAATGGTTATATAGGTAGTCTATAATGCAGCACAGGTGAGATAATTTGAGAAATTGACCTTCTTTTGTTTATGCATTTGCATTCATCCCCGACGGGCTGGTACTAAACACACCGGCCCGCTGGGGTTTCATTAGAAATACCTGCAATTTTTAATAAATTTTAGCTGATGTCAATTTAAAAAAAAGGAAAATAGCCTGACATGACTGACCAAAGCATATAGTAAGCTACTTAGCCTAGGCCATGCCACACTCATTTGAGTAAAATTTTACAGGTTGCCCGTAATTGAATTTAGCATGGAAGTACTGTGGATTTACCCCCTAAATCCAACAGTTTGGTAGGACTCAATAGGTTTTTTATTGTTAATGATTGAATGGAATCTTGGAAAGGTAATTGAGCTATTGGGATACATCGTAACCTAACCTAACCAAGGGTGCCGACTCCTATCTGGCCAGGTATACATGGAAAACACCATACGCATTGCTTGACTCTGTATCCTAGGACCTTAAGTCAACAATGATATATGGACTAAAAAATATGCATCAAGTAGAACCTGTTTCTAGAAATCCTGGCTATAAGTAGACAGCTACCATTTCTGGAGACATGTCCCCCTCCTACATTGCCAATGAAATACTCATACAATCAGTTTTTTTTTGGTTATAAATTTGTATGTGTGTACTTAAGGAAGTGTTGAAGCTCTTAAAATCTGGAATTGACAATATTGCTTTTGTTTTAAACATTTCAATTCATCGAAGGTTATGCCATAGAGCCTTCATGAGTAAAAATAGTTTCTTTGCACCTTATACCAGTTATGTAGAGCAGTAACATTGAACTAGATTGATGTTTTTCTCAGGTGATTATATATATTAATCCAGCCTCCATTTTCTTCCAGGATGATTTCACCGTCGATAGGTTTGTGCGCGTTCACCAAGCAACTGGTAGTGGTGGCCTTGAAAGTCTACGAGATGATTTGGGTGTATACTTGAAAATTTTAAGATCAGCAATGATAGAACTCATAAACAGAGATTATGCTGACTTTGTTAATCTTTCAACAAATCTCACTGGATTGGATAGACTGATCGAAGCCTTGAAAGTTCCTCTAGGCCAGTTACGCGAAGAAGTTCTGGTAATGTATATTATATTTTCCTCAGAATTAACATTAAATAAATAACAAATCATTACTTTATAAATATAAGTGCCTACTTTCCTGTTCTCAACATGTGATAAAAAATATAGATTGTATGTGAAACACATCGTTGTAGTTTAGATATTACTTGACATAAGCATTAACGTTTTAATTTTTTTGTCATTACAGTTAAATAGTGTTCCAAAACTGCCTGAATAAAAAGAATTGTGTTCCATCATAAGTAGTTTTGAAATATTATTCATAAGAAGCAACGGTACTCACATAGATTACAAAATGTAGGTTTGACTGTAAGCTCAGAATTTTTCCTTTTCATATACAGAAGCATTTTATTACAGTTAGGAAGTGTCCATAAAATTGTTTTTCATATTTCATCATTGAGTATTCTTTTTTAATAGAACGTGGAGAAACTTATTGATGATGCTATTTCATCGACATCAAAAGACCTTGAAAAACGTCAGACATATATGAAGCAAAAGGCGATATTGCACAGACTTACACAAATATCAAATAGGTAAGTTATGCAGTACTTTAATCTGTTTTGAAGTTTTGTGCAGGTCAGCTTTGTACACTTGCTCAAAAAGAAAATAAAAAGAGTACACTAGAGCGTGTTAAGTTTATATGAAAGGTTCTTTGGCTAAATGATACAGTTCATATAAATTGTATATGGTTTTATTCTTTGCAGATTGGAAAGACTTGAAGTTTTGTTGAAGTCAGGTGGGAAAGACTCAGAATATGCAAGAGTTTGTTTAAATAAGGATAAAGAAGGCCAGGACATAGGTAATTCTGGAGAGGGAGATCTGGTTGATCGTTTGGCTGCTGAAATTAATCATCTGAATTTCTTGGTATCTCATTGCGAAGGTGCTGCGCTGTTAAGCATATTCAAACCAGTACGTACCTTTTTTCCTTAGGTTCATCTGTTGTATCATGTTGCATCAGTTTTCATGGTGTAAATAAAGTTTGTAAATTTATTTTGGTCAAGAAATGGTAAATTGTCAGATTTAGGTTAGTCTGATGGTAAATACTGTAAATACTGTACTGTATATCTGTATATAAAATCTTCAGTTAAGTTAGTATATAAAATCTTCAGTTAAGTTAGCTTATTCTTTACCATATAGAGCAGGGATAGTAGAATTAAAAGTTGCAAAATCTGTGTTAAATTCAAAACTATTTCTGATAACTTGAAACATAATTCCATTGCAGGTAACTATAGTCCATGAAGTGAAATTTTTCTGAATAAGTAACTACGGCTGTACCGGAAACTTTCATAAAATGTGTGAGACTTGTAGTGTTAATGTCATTATTTATTTCTTATTTCAACAGAGAGTTGCTGAAGTGTGTCAGTTTGTTGAACATGGTCTTGAGCGTGGTCTACGTGAGGGTGTTCTCAACAAAGACCTCCACATTCTAAGGCGAACATTACAAACATATGCTAGCTTGGGCAGTGTAAATCATGCTCACCAGATTGTCAAGGAACTCATAAGAAAGGGACTTGAGGATGTAATGTATCTTTCAGTTTACTTTGTTACTGGAAATATTTGTCATGTAGCTGCAGATCAGCTGAGTTGTGGAGCAGTGATTAAGGCTGGTCCGAGCCTCCACCACCACAGAATGTAGTAAACTGATAGTGTGTCAAGAACAAACTCATTACATTAAATTTTCTTCATTACTGGTTTCCCATTCATCCTCTTGTCTATATATATCTTTACAATTGTGATTATATGGGCAGTTATTCATATGCTGTGAATAGTCAGTAATTTACCAAATCATGTCCTTTTTGCATTTTCTCAGTTTTTCTGAGATCTGGAATGTGTCCATATGGGGGTAGCCAGAGTTTACTCAACTGGCAGTATTTTTATTTAAGTAATTTTATTGAATATGTCAGTGATATTATTTGTGTTGTGATGTTTTTGCTCTTGAACCTTTACAGTTACCTTATCAGCAATCACTGAATAACGTACAGGTTAGCTGCTCCTGTTCACTGAAAGGGCTTGGAACATGGACTTGTAATTCTTGAACTGTGCACCTTCCAAAAAGATTGCTTTAGGATTTTCAATAAGTTCATGGTAAATTTGATGGAAATGGCAGAACTTTCAAAGACCATATCCATTATAGATAGTCTCAGAATTGATCACAGATGAATGTGAGCCTCGTGCCAAGTAAGGGGAGGATGGTGCTTTGTAAGCTAAGATTTTACTCGGCATCAGTTGTGTCAGTTTTAGAAGGATCATTGTTACATGGTTGGTCCATGCCTACTTAGCATTTCTGTAAAGTACAGTATAAGAAGTTTATGAAAATGAACATTATAGTATTTAGAATTTTATGTTGTTTATATTTACAGGTCATCAGTGATGCTGCCCTTCGTTCTGATCCAAGAGGTCTTCCAGGAATGTATTTTAATGCTTTGAAAGCTGTTGGAAATATATGTCAACCTCTTTTGATGGTCACTTCTGGTAGTGGGTAAGTATCCATGTTATCTCTGGTAATATTTTTACAATTGTAAATGATGTTGTGTAGCTTAGTATTAGAATATGAGGGTTGTTACATAGACTCCAAGTTATTAAACAGTAACAATAAGGTGCATCAGTGTCTTGTTTATAGAAAGGGATGTCAGTAAAATTAGTCTTGGAACCTGTAAGGCTGTCATAGAAATTCTTGCAGAGATGATAATTCAATTTTTGACAGCCATTTGCACAACAGCAAATGGAAAATTTTAATGATTCATGCGTAATTTAATCATAGTTGTTGAAAAACATGGCCTTGTATTGTATTTCAAACAAGCATGGCTGATACACCACCAGAAAAACAGGACATATGCATCCAACCCTGGGCTTATAATCTTATTTGCAGTAATTGTTGCTACATCACAGTTTTGATATTGAAGCAAGAGGAGTGTATGATGCATTGATAAAGAAAATTGATTCAGTTTTATGCAGTTTATTTCATCAGCTTTTTTTGGCTACCCTTATGGTTGGCTAGACACAAAACTCAATCCATCAAATTAAGATATGACTTTTTGGAGCAATCAATGCTGAAAGAATTTTTCTTTTGAAGTTTAAATAAAGCATGTGAGGCTCAGATAATAAATGGATTCTGTTATGTTGGATCACTCAAGGCTGTGATAATATGTAACTCTTAATGGTCAGAGAAGATGGACAAGTATCTAGTCTTTGACACCAATTACAAAAGTTAGCCTACTTGTGTATAGAGCAGTTGTTTTTGTGTTATTTATCGGGTTAATTGTTGTTAATAATAGATAACTACCACCCACCAAAAACCAGCATTTTATCATGAAAAACCAATTTACAGTAAGCAATGAAAGAAAATTATCTCTAATGTACAGAAAGCTATATGAGAGAAAATTACATATCTCTAATGTTTTAAGTAAGCCGAAACAATGTTTTTACCCCAAGCGAGTTTTCGACCTCCAGAAGTCTCATAGAGTAAACTCTTGGTTATGATGGTTTCTGTCCAGCAAACATAATTCCCTGTTTATTTTTAGATATCTCATTGCAGGCAGTCCCTGGTTTATGGCGGGCATTCCATTCCCAACAGCGCGTGGTAACCCGAAAAACGCATTAAACCAGAACATCATAATAAAATTGGGAATAAATGGCGCTTACAGTGCCGTAAACCAGGGTATGCTGCCATAAAACTGTTTATGGTACCATAAAATCAGGTTAATGGTGCCATGAGCCAAGCGCCGTAAAGTCGGAATGCTGTAAATCGAGACAGCTGTAACCCAGGGACTTCCTGTATTCTCAACTAAATCTGGAGCTTTTATTGGCTTGTTCCTTTCCTGCATAGTGAGTCAGGCTAATATAAGTATGGTAATGGCTTTGTAATAAAGAAATGTAATTTAAACAAGAAAAAAGTATTCATACAAATCCAGTACTTCTATGTAATTGGTCAAACTAGAATAATTACTAACTTGGATACACTTTGCAGACATAGGGGTCTGTTGGTTCTTGCCCAGAGGCTGTCACCTGACGGCCATTATTCTCTAAAGCTGGAAATGAATTGCCAGGGATTTTTTGAAGACCAAAAAATTGGGGTTATGAGTAATTGGCTTTGCATGAAAAATATTTATTTTGTTCATGAGACTTACCTGTCAGATATATATATAGCTGTATTTCTCCGAATCCGACAGAATTTCAAAAACTCGCGGCACACGCAGTGTGGCCAGGTGGTTAGTACTCATTCCCGCCGCTGGGAGGCGGGTATCGGGAACCATTCCCATTTTCTATTCAGATTTTCTCTGTCGCCGGTACTGTCAACATCTGTTTTCAGTACCTCCGTCTCTGGATTTCGTTAACTCATTGTTTCCACTTAAGTATTCTCTTTGACTTTTAGTTTTTGGACTTTGGATTGTGGATTGGCATACGCTTTTTTGTGGACTGTTTTTGAATTTGCTATTGATTGCTCTTTGAATAATGTCTGGAACTAGTTCTGCTAGCTGTAGAGTATGTTGTGTGAGTGAGTGTAAGGTGAGGCTACCGAAAGCTTCGGTAGACCCTCACTCTGTTTGCATGAGGTGTAGGGGGCATGTATGCTTGATCAATGATCGCTGCAAGGAGTGTGAGTGTCTGATGCGAGCTGGAAGATGTATGATTCCTATGTTCGTAAGTTGGAGCGTGACAGGATCAGGAGGTCTTCCTCCAGGAGTGTTTGTAAGAGTCAGGGTACTAATTCCTCTCCTGATAACCCAAATGTAGACATAGTTTCACCTATCCCTGTGGTTTTGCCTTCGGGCCGTGAGGTTGTGTATGCGGAAGGTTTGGCCCTGACGGAGATTATGAACACCATCCGTGCTCTGGAATCTAAAGTGACGCCGCTTCAAAGTGCAGTGAAGTGTAGTGTTCCCCTAGTGTTGTGGAGGGGCGCCAGATCGGCCCCATAATGCTTCTAGGCCTGGGCCTCTGTCAGACTCCCAGGACTCAGGGAGAAAGCATGTCGAAAGCCGTAAGAGGGTTACGGGGGCTTCCCACCGATCTGGCGTCCCTTCAGCAGGACCTGTTGTCACTTCCCAGGCTGCCAAGGATCGTGCTCCGGCACGTATCCTTAAGGACTGCTTCTCGTCCTCCGAGGCGTCCTCCCCTCGTAAGGGGTGGAGCTCTTGGAAGGACTCTCGCCCGCTGAAGAGGAGCTTCAGAGAAGAGGACGCTTCACGTCAGCTTTCGCAAGGTATTGTTTCACCGTCATCGGAGTATTTTGACGCTTTCCCGCCACAGAAGAGGACCAGGACATCGTCAGAGGAGGACGTTTGTGAGCACCCCAGTCGCTCCAGGGAGAGAGCTGTTTTAGCTCCCGTGAGGAGGAAGAAGCGTCCCCTCGCCCCTCGTCTTCTCACAGGATCAGCTCTTCCTTCGAAAAGGAGACCTCTCCCTCCAAGAAAATTTTGCTGGATATGCAGCGTCAGTTGACTTCTCTTCTTGCAGAGAGGGAAGCAGAACCGCGTCGTCGACGCAAGGACTCGAAGCTGCCTATCAAGAGGTCCAGAAAGTTCCCCTCTCCTGCGCCTTTTTCTTCGTCTCCGTCCCCTGCTTCCTCGCCCTGTCGTCCTCACGGCTCGCTGGTTCACCATCGTAACGTTCGTCAACAACGTGACGCTTCGCAAGCAGCTATCCAGGACGCCTCGGTAGCTGCTCGTCAGGACGCTCCTCTCGTTACCGTGCAGGACGCTTGAGCCGGACGCTCGGATGGACGCTCGCCAGGACGCCTCTTTAGTTGCTCGTCGGGACGCTCCAGAGCAATCAGAGCCTGCGGGGAAGAGAAGATCCCTCCTCCGTATTGGACCCCAAGGCCTTCGTTCTCCTAAGGTTTTGGGTGACTCTCTGGTTTCTCCCATTGAAGAGGGAGAAGTCTCTGGCAAGTCGGAGCCTGTGGACATTGAGCAGCCTTCTGCTTCCTCATCTTCCGACTACCAGGTGTTGACCGGTCTTCTTAAGGACTTGTTCGGTGACAAGTTCAAACCCTCGGCTCCTCTCTCTCCTCCTTTGCAGTTGGCTTCGTCCAAGACGAGGAGAGCGCCGGGGTTTGTTAAAATGACTTCATCTCTTGCTACGAAGAAGGCCTTCAGGAAGGTTAACACCTGGATGGAGGAAAGGAAGACCCAAGGCAAGACCTCTTTTGCTCTGCCTCCGTCCAAGCTTAGCGGCAAGGCAGGTATGTGGTACGAGACAGGAGAGGACGTCGGCTCAAGAGTTCCTTCTTCGTCTCAGGGAGATTTCGCCAGCCTAGTCGACGCTCCTAGAAGGTCCCTCCTGTCTGCAGCTAAGGTGTCTTGGATGATGTCGGAGACAGACCATCATCTGAAGGGACTATTCCGCACCATGGAGGTTTTCAATTTCTTGGACTGGTGTTTGGGAGCTTTGGACGTCAAGCTTAGAAGCCGCGACTCGATCAGCCTGGGGGAGCTGTCCAGTGTGTTGAACTGCATGGACAAGGCCGTCAGGGATGGCTCAGAGGAACTGGCTTCCCACTTTTGTACGGGCCTCTTGAAGAAGAGGGCCTTGTACTGTAATTTTACATCTAAGTCAGTTTCTCCGTCGCAGAGGGCAGAATTATTGTTCGCCCCTTTGCCGAGCCATCTCTTCCCCCAGTCTTTAATCAAGGACCTCGCCGCTAGTCTAAAGGAGAGGGCCACTCAAGACCTCTTGGCCCACTCGTCTAGACGCCCAGCAGTCCCTTCTACGTCGTCGTCGGGTCCGACCTCCAAGAAGAAGAAGCCCTTTCATGGAGGAGCTTCTTCCTCGAGATCATCTCCACGAGGAAGAGGTTTTTCCAGAGGCGCAGCCCCATCAAAACCTAGGGGCAAAAAGTGACTTTCAGCGCCTCCAGACACCTGTGGGAGCCAGGCTTCTTTCATTTGCGGGAGCCTGGAGAGCGAGGGGGGCGGACACCTGGTCCCTCGAAGTTCTCGAGAAAGGATACAAGATCCCCTTTCTCGACTCGCCACCCCTGTGCACGTAGCCCAGGGATCTGTCGCCCTCCTACCATCAAGAGAAGCAACAGATCCTGTTCGACCTTTTGGAGCAAATGCTCGAAAAAGAGCCGTGGAGCAAGTCCTGGAGCTGGACTCCCGGGATTCTACAACCGACTGTTCCTAGTTCGAAACAGTCGGGAGGATGGAGACCAGTCCTAGATGTGAGCAGACTGAACCGCTTCAGTAGTGAAGGAAAAGTTCAAGATGGAAACGTCCCCAGTCTGTTCTAGGAGCGTTAAGACCAGGAGATTGGATGGTCTCTCTGGACTTACAGGACGCTTACTTTCACGTTCCCATACATCCCCAGTCAAGGAAGTACCTGAGGTTTGTACTGGGGGGACGAGTCTTTCAATTCAGAGCTCTTTGCTTCGGACTAAGCACAGCTCCCATGATCTTCACGGTTATCATGAGAAATGTGGCGAGATGGCTTCACTTGGCGGGTATTCGTATCTCGCTTTACCTGGACGATTGGCTCATCCGAGCCTCTTCTCAGTTAAAGTGTCTGGAGGACCTGAATTCAACTTTAGAGTTGACGAAGTCCCTGGGACTTCTAGTGAACGAAGAAAAGTCCCATCTGATCCCGACGCAGTCCATCGTCTATCGGGGATTCAGATGGATTCAGTGGCTTTCAAGCTTTTCCATCCCAGGAACGTCAGCAGCAATGCTTAGAAAAAGTCTCGTCCTTTCTAGGAAGGAAACATGCTCGGTGAGGGAATGGATGAGTTTGCTGGGGACCATTTCCTCGCTGGAGAAGTTTGTTTCCCTGGGAAGACTTCATCTCCGGCCGCTCCAGTTTTTGCCTGGCGGAAAACTGGATGGACAAGGAGAATCTGGGGGAGACCCTGAAGATCTCTCCTATTGTCAAGAATCACCTGAGGTGGTGGCGTGACCCCTCGAGGTTGGCAGAAGGGGTTTCTCTACGCCTTCAGAGCCCCGACCTAGTGTTGTTTTCCGACGCGTCCAGGGAGCGATGGGGAGCAACACTAGGAGGGGAAGAAGTGTCAGGCACCTGGAGAGGGGAACAGGTGTCCTGGCACATCAATCTCAAGGAATTAGGGGCGATCCTGCTGGCCCTTCAATTCTTCGAGAGCCGAGTGTCAGGCCGAGTGGTACAAGTAAATTCCGACAACACCACAGCCCTGGCTTACCTCAAGAAACAGGGAGGAACTCGCTCCCGTTCCCTGTTCACCCTGGTGAAGGAAATCCTGCTCTGGACCCATGCACGGGGGATCACGATCCTTACGAGGTTCGTTGCAGGCGTGGAGAATATCCACGAGGAGGTGTGTCAGGAGCTGTGGAGGTTATGGGGACGTCCCTTGGTGGACCTCTTTGCGACGTCCAGGACAAAGAGGCTCCCTCTATAGTGCTCTCCCGTTCTAGATCCAGGAGCAGTAGCAGTAGATGCCCTCCTCTGGGACTGGAAAGGTTTGGATCTCTACGCCTTTCCTCCCTTCAAGATTCTGGGGGAGGTAATCAGGAAGTTCTCAGCGTCGGAAGGGACGAGGATGACGTTAATCGCCCCTTTTTGGCCAGCGGAAGAATAGTTCACAGAGGTCATGGCCTTCCTGGTGGACTTCCCAAGGACGCTTCCCCTGAGGGTAGATCTGCTCAGGCAGCCCCATTTCGAAAGATACCACAAAAACCTCCCCGCTCTGAGTCTAACTGCATTCAGACTATCACGAAGTTGGCAAGAGCGAGGGGGTTTTCGAGAGCAGTGGCAAGGGCTATCGCCAGTGCCAGGAGACCCTCCTCCAATGTGGTCTATCAATCTAAATGGGCCAATTTCAGCAAATGGTGCAGGAGCAATGGGATTTCCTCAACCACGACTTGTGTGCCGCAAATAGCAGACTTCCTGCTTCATCTCCGAGAGAAGGAAAAGCTGGCAGTCTCAACAATTAAAGGCTATAGAAGTATGCTATCGGCAGTCTTCAGACACAGAGGCCTAGACTTAGCCGACAACAAGGATCTTCACGATCTCTTGAGATCCTTTGAGACTGTCAAGGTTCCTCAACCCAGGACGCCTCCCTGGAACCTGGATGTAGTCCTGAAGGTTCTAATGTCAAATACTTTTGAGCCTCTGTCTTCGGCATCCCTCAAGAATGTGACAAGGAAGGCTATTTTCCTAACTGCTCTGGCGACAGCGAAGAGAGTTAGTGAAGTTCAAGCCATCAGCAAGCACATTGGCTTTAGAGGGCCCAATGCCGTATGCTCCCTAAGTCCCATGTTCCTCACCAAGAACGAAAATCCTTCAAACCCTTGGCCCAAGACTTTTGAGATCAAGGGTTTGACAGGGATTCTTGGGCAAGAGTCAGAGAGAGTCCTGTGCCCTGTCAGGGCTCTCAAATTCTACTTGGCCAGGACGAAAGAAAGTCGAGGCCCGTTGGACAATCTGTGGTGTTCGGTTAGAAGACCTGACTTACCACTGTCCAAGAATGCTCTGGCATTCTTTTTAAGAAGCACAATCAGAGAGGCTCATTCTACCTGCCAAGACAGCGACATGAGACTTCTGAAAGTCAAGGCTCGTGAAGTGAGAGCCATTTCGACTTCGGTGGCTTTCCAGAAGAACATGTCCCTTAACGATTTTCTGGGTACCACCTTCTGGCGAAGTAATTCAGTGTTCGCTTCGCATTACTTGCGGGATGTGAAGACGACTTTCGAAGACTGCTCTTCGCTAGGACCATACGTTTCCGCAGACACAATGTTGGGGGAAGAGAGCAAAACTCATCCTATCCTTTAGAGGTTAGGAAGTATTTTTTAATCTTGCTTTTGTGTTTGTGGTTGATGGGTGGCCACCGAAGGTGGACGTCCCAGTCGTTAGCCTATGTTAGGTTCAATGACTTAGATAGGCTCGGTCAGGCGGTTGGTCGTTGCTCCTTTTGCCCTCTGTATGGTCGTATGATCTAGCCCCATTGTGGTCACGCCCCCGTGGACAGATCATCTAGAACTCACCAGCTATATAGGTCACTACCTTGCTGGAGACTCTAGTAAAGCAGAAGCAGGCTTGGGTGACAGTAACCTCGAAGTCAGCTATGCTAACAGGTAAGGAACCAAGGCGTCAATCGCCTACATTTATTTGTTTCCTAAATCCTATTCTGTCTCTTCCCACCTCCAATGGTGGGATTCAGCTATATATATATCTGACAGGTAAGTCTCATGAACAAAATGATATTTTACGAATAGAACTTACCTGGCAGTTATATATATATAGCTTAATCCCTGTCGAACCAGCAGATTTTTCAAAACTCGCGGCAACCGCCGAATGGTAGGTGTCCGATAGGTGGTTAACAACCCTTACAGGGTGGTAGTTGGAATCATTCCCATTTTCAGTTCCTCAGATCATCTCTGCCGGTTGGACTGACAACATCGTTGTTGGTTCTCCGTCGGGTTTTTCGCTCGCTTCCCTAGGTCGCTGTGTTTGGCCTTTTATTGGTGACGTATATTGACCTTTGGATTGGCAATCGCTTTCGTGGCTTGTTTTGATTTATTCTTTTGACTGTTCTTGGATAAGATGTCTGATCCTAAGTTTTTTCGAGTATGTGTGAATGAGGAATGCAAGGTTAGGTTGCCGAAAGCTTCGGTGGACCCTCACACTGTTTGTTTAGGGTGCAGGGGTTTTGAGTGTGCCTTGGATAAAAGATGTAAAGAATGCGAGGGTTTGGATGAAAAGAAATGGATGGAAATGAAACGCTATGTGCGTAAATTAGAGATGGATAAGTTAAGGAGGGCTTCTAAATCTAAATCTAGGTCTGTGAGTGATGTTAGCCTAGACATTTCTTTTAACCCTTCTATTCCTAAATCACCCTTAGAAGTAGATCCTTCTCCCGAGGTGGTAACCCCTGCTCCTTCTACAGGAACTGTATCTGCTGTTATGGACCCTCAGTTCGCCAGGATGGCGGCTGAGATGAAAGAATTAAAGGATCAACTTGAAGCCTTGAAGAAAGGTAAGAGTACAAGTGAAGTTTGTGATAGTGTTTGTGCTAGTGCAGTGGAGGTGGCGACTGATCGACCCTGTCATGCCCCTAGATCTAGACCTCTACCAAGCTCCCAGGACCAAGGGAGAAGGTACGTCGACGATCGTAAGGGGGTGAGAGGGACGTATCCTCGGTCAGCCGTCGCCTCAAGCAGTCCTGTTGCTTTTCCCAGGCTGCTTATGACCGCCACAGGAAAGGCGTGTCGGAAGGGCTTTGCGTCTTCTCCTAGCCCCTCTCCTAGACGTAGATGGCAGTATGAGGATTCGAGACCGACCAAAGAAGATGGTTGCAGCAAGAGGATCAACCTCGTGCTCGTTCTCCCCTTTCGGTGCGTGGAGTAGCCCTGAATCTTTTGCTTCCGGCGACGACCGAAACGTCTCTCAGCAAAAAGGTCAAGACCTTTTTCGAATGTTCTCCTCTCGTTATGCGGAGGAGGGAGAGATCTCTTCTTTTTGCTTCGGAGAATTCTCGAGAAATCCTTCTCCTTCTCCCAGCTTGCCTCGACAACCTTCTCCTTGAACCTCAAGATGCAGCTGCTGCGGCTAAATCCTTTATGACCGTCATGCAAGGCCAATTGGCTTCTCTTGTTCAGGCCTTTAGTCGTCCTCCCCCCAGTCGGTCAGGCGTAAGGACTCAAGTTACCAGTGAAGAGATCTAGAAGGGAGTCCCCTGCTGAGGTTTCTTCTAGAGATAAGAGAGAACTGGATCCCTCTCCCGTTCGAGTCAACAAGTGGCGCAGTTCTAGCTTGGGACATAAGAGTCTTCTCTTTTCTCCCAAGCAAAAACCTCAGGGTTCTTCTCCTGAGGCTCGACTCTTCTCCTCTCCACGCTATAAACGACAGGAATTTTCTTCCTCTCGCCGGGAACATTCTTCCTTTGTTCAGCAAGATTACGACTTCGGTTCTCCAGGAAGGAAAGAACGCAGTGAATTCTCTCGACGCCAGGACGCATCCTCCTCTCGACGCCAGGACGCATCCAATTCTCGGCGCCAGGACGTATCCAACGCCGACGCCAGGACGCCCAGCTCGATACCAGGACGCATCCAGCTCTCGACATCAGGACGCTTCCAGGGCGTTTTGTCAGGACGCAACCAGCTCGCCGCCAGGACGCCAGGACGCTTTTAAGCGATCGTCGTCCTCCCGGGCGCAATACAGCAAGAAGAGAAAGAGACGGAGTTGGAAGGAATGCATGATTTGGAAGACGTTTCAGAGGACGAAGATAAACCTTCTAATGCGGCTGATGATTATAAGGTTCTTTCTCGCTCTCTTTTGGAGCTGTATGGGGAGGAGTTTAAGCCTGCTGCTCCTCGTTCTCCTCAGTCCCAGTTTAACAGGAAGAAATCGAGGAAGCAGTCAGCCTTTATTAAAATGAAACTTTCCATTTCTGCGAAGAAGGCTCTGACCAGGATTGATAACTGGCTTAAGGAGCGTAGGCAAGCAGTGAAGTCCTCCTTCTCGTTTCCTCCAGCTAGGCTTGCTTCAAGGCGGGCATGTGGTATGACACTGGAGAAGCTCTTGGCCTGGGAGTACCTGCATCTCCTCCCAGGGGACTTCTCTGGTATAGTAGACTCTTCTAGAAGACATGCCCTTAACTCAGCTAAGGTGATGTGGTCGATGACGGAACTAGACCATCTCATTAAAGGAATTTTTAGGTCTTTTGAAGTGTTTAGTTTTTAGACTGGTCTGTTGGAATTCTATCCAAGAGGATGGAAACCATTCAGGCAACAGGAATTGAAGACCTTTCCAGTATTATGGCCTGTATGGATAAGGCTCTGAGGATGGAGCAAATGAGATGGCTTCTCTTTTACTGCAGGGATTTTTTGAAGAAGAGGGCTTTGTTATGCTCCTTCACGTCCAAATCTACTACAGTCGCACAGAAGGCAGAGCTCCTATACGCCCCCTCTCGGTCAGCATTTGTTTCGGAGTCCTTGGTCAGGGATATTTCTCAGACTCTGGCACATAAAGCTACATCTACTTACTCGCTCGGCTAGGAGGTTTCCTCCGGCAATTCCTCCAGCTGCCAAAAAGGAGGAAAAGAGAGTTCAGCAGCCCTTTTCGGGGCAGAGTTCCTTCTAGAACTGAATTCAGAGGAAGAAGACAAGAAACGGGTAGAGCTAACAGAAGGACGTTTTTGAACACGCTCTAGGAATTGAGAAACAAGTCCTCCAGACAACAGTAGGAGCAAGGCTGTCTCACTTTTGGCAGGCATGGGAAGCAAGAGGGGCGGACACCTGGTCCTCTCAGTCATCAAGGAAGGGTACAAGATTCCGTTCTGGGAAACCGCCACTTTCAACAACGCCACTAGCCCTAGTGGCTCAGTACTCAGTTTATTGAAACAAGGGGCACTCCTGAATCTAGTAGACCAGATGTTGGAGAAAGGAGCGATAGAACCAGTTTTGGAACTAGGATCCCCAGGGTTCTACAATCGTCTGTTTTTAGTGCCCAAGAGTTCAGGTGGATGGAGACCAGTCCTGGATGTCAGCACATTGAACGGATTTGTGGAGAAGACCAAGTTTACCATGGAGACGTCTCAGTCTGTGCTGGCAGCAGTCCGCCCAGGGGACTGGATGGTATCCCTGGACCTGCAGGACGCTTACTTTCATATTCCCATCCACCCGACTTCAAGGAAGTTTTTAAGGTTTGTAATCCAGGACAAATGCTTCTGAGTTCAAAGCTCTTTGTTTCGGCCTCAGCACAGCCCCCTCAAGTGTTCACCAGAGTAATGTCAAATGTGGCAGGATGGCTTCATCAAGAGGGGATAAGAGTATCCCTGTACCTAGACGACTGGCTGATAAGGTCCCAGTCGAAGAACAGGTGTCTGGAGGACTTACGCAAGACGTTTCTGATAGCTCAGGATCTGGGTCTCATTATCAACAAGGAGAAGTCTCAGACCGAACCGAGTCAGACGATTCTTTATTTGGGGATAGTTCTGGACTCAGCTCGTTTTTCGCTTCTCCCGCACAAGAAAGGCAAACCAAGTGCCTCGAGAAGGTTCAGTATTTCCTGGGGAGGCAGAAGTGCTCGGCGAGGGAGTGGATGAGTTTGTTGGGCACCCTCTCCTCCTCGAGAAATTTGTCTCTCTGGGAAGGTTTCATCTCAGACCTCTGCAACACTTCCTTTCAAGAATCTGGGACAGGAAGAATCAGGAGGACTCATTTTCCTTCCACATTCCAGCAGAGATCAAGAAGCATCTGAGTTGGTGGCTGGATCCGTCGATCTTAGGGGAAGGTATCTCCCTACGCAGAAAGAACCCAGACCTAGTGTTGTTCTCAGATGCTTCGGAGTCAGGATGGGGAGCAACACTGGAGAACAAGGAAGTTTCAGGCTCTTGGGAAGAGGGACAAATCGGATGGCACATCAACAGGAAAGAGTTGATGGCCATTTGGTTAGGTTTAAAAGCCTTCAAAGAATCTGTCGCTGGGAAAGTAATAGAAGTGAATTCCGACAACACCACGGCTCTAGCGTATATCAGCAAACAAGGAGGGACTCATTCTTTGCCTCTTTCAAAACAACAAGAGAGCTCCTTCTGTGGACAAAAGACCACAGAGTGGAGCTCTTGACGAGATTCGTGCAGGGGCAGAAGAATGTAAGAGCAGACATGCTCAGCAGAAGAGGGCAAGTTCTGCCCACGGAATGGACTCTCAATCTTCAAGTTTGCCAGAAACTGTGGAGGTTATGGGGAGGCCTTCAATAGACCTCTTCGCCTCCAGCCAGAACAAGAGAGAATTTCAACTACTGCTCTCTAGTCCCGGACAGAGAAGCAATAGCAGTAGACGCCTTCTTGATGGACTGGACGGGGATAGACACTTATGCGTTCCCTCCGTTCAAGATTATCAATCTAGTAGTCAAGAAATTCGCCCTCCTAGATTCAGGGAGAATGACCCTGATAGCCCCCTTTTGGCCAGCAAGAGAGTGGTTCACAGAGGTGGTGGAGATGTTAGTGGACTTTCCGAAAGTCTTCCCCAAGTCCAAGGCTTCTCAGACAGCCCCACTTCGAGAGGTATCATCAAAACCCCCTGCTCTTCAACTGACTGCATTCAGACTATCGAGAAGCTTGTCAGAGCGAGAGGATTTTCAGCTCAAGCTGCAGAGCTATCGCCAGAGCTAGGAGGGTCTCTTCACAGAGAGTTTACCAATCAAAGTGGGAAACCTTTAGATCTTGGTGTAAGCAGCATAAGGTTTCTCAACCACTACCTCTGTGAGCCAGATTGCTGATTTTCTCTTGTCCTTCAGGCAAGATTCTAAGCTGGCCGTATCCACCATAAAAGGATACAGAAGCTTGTTGTCTACCGTCTTTAGGCACAGAGGCATAGATTTGTCTCAAGATAGAGACTTGAGAGACCTTTTAAAGTCTTTCAAACAACAAAGCAGACTTTGAGACCCCGTCCTGGAATTTGGATGTGGTTTTGAAGTTCTTGTGCAGCAGGAAGTTCGAACCCATCTCTTAAGCAACCCTGAGAGACGTTGACAAAGAAAACTCTTTTCCTTCTGGCTCTTGCTACAGCAAAAGGGTCAGCGAGATTCAGGCTATTCAGAAGCAAGTAGGCTTCAATCGTAATGGAGCAATTTGCGCATTAAGGCTCGACTTCCTTGCTAAGAATGAGAACCCTTCCAAACCCTGGCTGGGGACGTTTGAGGTTCCTAACCTCACTGATTTAGTGGGCCAAGAGGAGGAGAGACTCCTCTGTCCAGTTAGAGCCCTCAAAGCATATATTTCTTGGACAAAGGACGTAAGAGGTTCTTCCAGTTCCTTGTGGTGTTCAGTGAAGGATCCTCAAAAGCCCCTCTCGAAGAATGCGTTATCATTCTTTTTGAGGGAGACAATAAGAGAATCTCACCTTTTATGTGAAGAGGAGACCTTTGGTTTGTTGAAGGTGAAGGCTCACGAAATAAGAGCCATTGCAACTTCTCTGGCTTATAGGAAGAATATGTCAGTTAAACAAATTATGGATGCCACTTTTTGGAGAAGTGACTCTGTTTTCGCTTCTCATTACCTCAGAGAGGTAAGAGTCGATTATGAGAAATGTTACACCTTGGGCCCATATGTAGCTACAGCTTCGGTATTGGGTAAAGGAGTGACTGCCTCCCCTCAACCTTAACTTTTGTTTGGGATACCTGTAATTGGGCTGGTGTTTTTATGGTTGTCTGAGGAAGCTTCCTTGTGGGAACAGCAACCCCAGTCTAACTAGATAGGTGTATATCTAGTCTGCAAGGTTAGGTGGTTAGATTGAGTAAGGTTACAGGTAATAGAAGGGGGAATAGGAAGTACAGAAGTCTAGTCACGTTGTTGGTCTCGCCCCGTTTGACAGACTCGATTGAGTTGTTTCAGTATAACAGGTCTTCACCTGGCTGGCGCTCCTAAGGGAAAGCGACTCAAGAGGCAGGAACCTTTAAAGTCAGCTGCCTTAACAGGTAAGGAATCAAGGTTTTTACCTACGACTTTTAGTTGTTTCCCAACAATGTTGGCTGTCTTTCACCCTCCTCCAAATGTGTGAATCAGCTATATATATATAACTGCCAGGTAAGTTCTATTCGTAAAAATGAAGTTTTTATGATAAAACAAAGTTTTATGAATACTTACCTGGCAGTTATATATATATTTTAAATCCCACCCTCCTCCCCTCAGGAGACAGGTCGGGCAAGAGATGATCTGAGGAACTGAAAATGGGAATGATTCCAACTACCACCCTGTAAGGGTTGTTAACCACCTATCGGACACCTACCATTTTTATGAATACTTACCTGGCAGTTATATATATATAGCTTAATCCCTGTCGAACCGGCAGATTTTTCAAAACTCGCGGCAACCGCCGAATGGTAGGTGTCCGATAGGTGGTTAACAACCCTTATAGGGTGGTAGTTGGAATCATTCCCGTTTTCAGTTCCTCAGATCATCTCTGCCGGTTGGACTGACAACATCGTTGTTGGTTCTCCGTCGGGTTTTTCGCTCGCTTCCCTAGGTCGCTGTGTTGGACCTTTTATTGGTGACGTATATTGACCTTTGGATTGGCAATCGCTTTTGTGGCTTGTTTTGATTTATTCTTTTGACTGTTCTTGGATAAGATGTCTGATCCTAAGTTTTTTTTCAGTATGTGTGAATGAGGAATGCAAGGTTAGGTTGCCGAAAGCTTGGTGGACCCTCACACTGTTTGTTTAGGGTGCAGGGTTTTGAGTGTGCCTTGGATAAAAGATGTAAAGAATGCGAGGATTTGGATGAAAAGAAATGGATGGAAATGAAACGCTATGTGCGTAAATTAGAGATGGATAAGTTAAGGAGGGCTTCTAAATCTAAATCTAGGTCTGTGAGTGATGTTAGCCTAGACATTTCTTTTAACCCTTCTATTCCTAAATCACCCTTAGAAGTAGATCCTTCTCCCGAGGTGGTAACCCCCGCTCCTTCTACAGGAACTGTATCTGCTGTTATGGACCCTCAGTTCGCCAGGATGGCGGCTTAATTTGTTTAAACAATTCTTTCTATGAAAGAATTAAAGGATCAACTTGAAGCCTTGAAGAAAGGTAAGAGTACAAGTGAAGTTTGTGATAATGTTTGTGCTAGTGCAGTGGAGGTGGCGACTGATCGACCCTGTCATGCCCCTAGATCTAGACCTCTACCAAGCTCCCAGGACCAAGGGAGAAGGTATGTCGACGATCGTAAGGGGGTGAGAGGGACGTATCCTCGGTCAGCCGTCGCCTCAAGCAGTCCTGTTGCTTTTTCCCAGGCTGCTTATGACCGCCACAGGAAAGGCGTGTCGGAAGGGCTTGCGTCTTCTCCTAGCCCCTCTCCTAGACGTAGATGGCAGTTTGAGGATTCGAGACCGACCAAAAGAAGATGGTTGCAGCAAGAGGATCAACCCCGGACTCGCTCTCCCCTTTCGGGTGCGTGGAGTAGCCCTGAATCTTTTGCTTCCGACGACGACCGGAACGCCTCTCCAGCAAAAAGGTCAAGACCTTTTTCGGAATGTTCTCCTCTCGCTGTTCGGAGGAGGGAGAGTTCTCTTCTTTCTGCTTCCGGAGAATTCTCGAGGAATCCTTCTCCTTCTCCCAGCTTGTCTCGACAACCTTCTCCCTCGGAACCTCAAGATGCAGCTGCTGCGGCTAAATCATTTATGACCGTCATGCAAGGCCAATTGGCTTCTCTTGTTCAGGCCTTTAGTCGTCCTCCCCCCCAGTCGGTCAGACGTAAGGACTCCAAGTTACCAGTGAAGAGATCTAGAAGGGAGTCCCCTGCTGAAGTTTCTTCTAGGGATAAGAGAGAACTGGATCCCTCTCCCGTTCGAGTCAACAAGGGGCGCTCTTCTGGCTTGGAACATAAGAATCTTCTCGTTTCTCCCAAGCAAAAACCTCAGGGTTCTTCTCCTGAGGCTCGACTCTTCTCCTCTCCACGCCTTAAACGACAGGAATTTTCTTCCTCTCGCCGGGAACATTCTTCCTTTGTTCAGCAAGATTACGACTCGGTTCTCCAGGGAGGAAAGAACATAGTGTCAGTGAATTTCCTCGACGCCAGGACGCATCCTCCTCTTGACGCCAAGATGCATCCAATTCTCGGCGCCAGGACGTATCCAATGCTCGACGCCAGGACGCTTCCAGCTCGCGATACCAGGACGCATCCAGCTCTAGACATCGGGATTCTTCTAGGGCGGTTTGTCAGGACGCAACCAGCTCTCGCCGCCAGGACGTAACCAGCTCTCGCCGCCAGGACGCTTTCGGCGATCATACGTCCTCCCCGGGTGCAATACAGCAGGAAGAGAAAGAGACAGAGTTGGAAGGAATGCATGATTTGGAAGACGTTTCAGAGGACGAAGATAAACCTTCTAATGCGGCTGATGACTATAAGGTTCTTTCTCGCTCTCTTTTGGAGCTGTATGGGGAGGAGTTTAAGCCTGCTGCTCCTCGTTCTCCTCAGTCCCAGTTTAACAGGAAGAAATTGAGGAAGCAGTCAGCCTTTATTAAAATGAAGCTTTCCATTTCTGCAAAGAAGGCTCTGACCAGGATTGATAACTGGCTTAAGGAGCGTAGGCAAGCAGTAAAGTCCTCCTTCTCTTTTCCCAACTAGGCTTGCTTCTGAAAACTTTTATGTGGTATGACACTGGAGAAGCTCTTGGCCTGGGAGTACCTGCCTCCTCCCAGGGGACTTCTCTGGTTTAGTAGACTCTTCTAGAAGACATGCCCTTAACTCAGCTAAGGTGATGTGGTCTATGACGGAACTAGACCATCTCATTAAAGGAATTTTTAGGTCTTTTGAAGTGTTTAGTTTTTTAGACTGGTCTGTTGGAATTCTATCCAAGAAGATGGAAACCATTCAGGCTACAGGAATTGAAGACCTTTCCAGTATTATGGCCTGTATGGATAAGGCTCTGAGGGATGGAGCAAATGAGATGGCTTCTCTTTTACTGCAGGGATTTTTGAAGAAGAGGGCTTTGTTATGTTCCTTCACGTCAAAATCTACTACAGTCGCACAGAAGGCAGAGCTCCTTTACGCCCCCTCTCGGAGCATTTGTTTCGGAGTCCTTGGTCAGGGATATTTCTCTGACTCTGGCACATAAAGCTACACAAGATTTACTTTCTCGCTCGGCTAGGAGGTTTCCTTCAGCAATTCCTCCAGCTGCCAAAAAGGAGGAAAAGAGAGTTCAGCAGCCCTTTCGGGGCAGAGTTCCTTCTAGAGCTGAATTCAGAGGAAAAGACAAGAAACAGGGGTAGAACTAACAGAAGGACGTTTAGAACACGCTCTAGAAATTGAAAACAAGTCCTCCAGACAACAGTAGGAGCAAGGCTGTCTCTCTTTTGGCAGGCTTGGGAAGCAAGAGGGGCGGACACCTGGTCTCTCTCAGTCATCAAGGAAGGGTACAAGATCCCCTTCACGGGGAAACCGCCACTTTCAACAAAGCCACTAGCCCTAGTGGCTCAGTACTCGAACGCATTGAAACGAAGGGCACTCCTGAATCTAGTAGACCAGATGTTGGAGAAATGAGCGATAAGAACCAGTTTTGGAACTAGGATCCCCAGGGTTCTACAATCGTCTGTTTTTAGTGCCCAAGAGTTCGGGGGATGGAGACCGGTCCTGGATGTCAGCACATTGAACGGTTTTGTGGAGAAGACCAAGTTTACCATGGAGACGACTCAGTCTGTGCTGGCAGCAGTCCGTCCAGGGGACTGGATGGTATCCCTGGACCTGCAGGACGCTTACTTTCATATTCCCATCCACCCGACTTCAAGGAAGTTTTTGAGGTTTGTGATCCAGGACAAATGCTTCCAGTTCAAAGCTCTTTGTTTCGGCCTCAGCACAGCTCCTCAAGTGTTCACCAGAGTAATGTCAAATGTGGCAGGATGGCTTCATCAAGAAGGGATAAGAGTATCCCTGTACCTAGACGACTGGCTGATAAGGTCCCAGTCGAAGAACAGGTGTCTGGAGGACTTACACAAGACGTTTATGATTGCTCAGGATCTGGGTCTCATTATCAACAAAGAGAAGTCTCAGACCGAACCGAGTCAGACGATTCTTTATTTGGGGATAGTTCTGGACTCAGCTCGTTTTCAGGCTTCTCCCTCACAAGAAAGGCAAATCAAGTGCCTCGAGAAGGTTCAGTATTTCCTGGGGAGGCAGAAGTGCTCGGCGAGGAGTGGATGAGTTTGTTGGGCACCCTCTCCTCCTCCTCGAGAAATTTGTCTCTCTGGGAAGGTTGCACCTCAGACCTCTGCAACACTTCCTTTCAAGAATCTGGGACAGGAAGAATCAGGAGGACTCATTTTCCTTCCACATTCCAGCAGAGATCAAGAAACATCTGAGTTGGTGGCTGGATCCGTCGATCTTAGGGGAAGGAATCTCCCCTACGCAGAAAGAACCCAGACCTAGTGTTGTTCTCAGATGCTTCGAGTCGGGATGGGGAGCAACACTGGGGAACAAGGAAGTTTCAGGCTCTTGGGAAGAGGGGACAAATCGGATGGCACATCAACAGGAAAGAGTTGATGGCCATCTGGTTAGTTTAAAAGCCTTCAAAGGAATCTGTCATGAAAAGTAATAGAAGTGAATTCCGACAACACCACGGCTCTTGCGTATATCAGCAAACAAGGAGGGACTCATTCTTTACCTCTTTACGAAACAGCAAGAGAGCTCCTTCTGTGGACAAAAGACCACAGGGTGGAGCTTTTGACGAGATTCGTGCAGGGGCAGAAGAATGTAAGAGCAGACATGCTCAGCAGAAGAGGGCAAGTTCTGCCCACGGAATGGACTCTCAATCTTCAAGTTTGCCAGAAACTGTGGAGGTTATGGGGGAGGCCTTCAATAGACCTCTTCGCCTCCAGCCAGAACAAGAGAATCCCGAACTACTGCTCTCTAGTCCCGGACAGAGAAGCAATAGCAGTAGACGCCTTCTTGATGGACTGGACGGGGATGGACACTTATGCGTTCCCTCCGTTCAAGATAATCAATCTAGTAGTCAAGAAATTCGCCCTCCTAGATTCAGGGAGAATGACCCTGATAGCCCCCTTTTGGCCAGCAAGAGAGTGGTTCACAGAGGTGGTGGAGATGTTAGTGGACTTTCCGAGAAGTCTTCCCCCAAGTCCAAGGCTTCTCAGACAGCCCCACTTCGAGAGGTATCATCAAAACCCCCTCGCTCTTCAACTGACTGCATTCAGACTATCGAGAAGCTTGTCAGAGCGAGAGGATTTTCAGCTCAAGCTGCAAGAGCTATCGCCAGAGCGAGGAGGGTCTCTTCACAGAGAGTTTACCAATCAAAGTGGGAAACCTTTAGATCTTGGTGTAAGCAGCATAAGGTTTCCTCAACCACTACCTCTGTGAGCCAAATAGCTGATTTTCTCTTGTCCCTCAGACAAGATTCTAAGCTGGCCGTATCCACCATAAAAGGATACAGAAGCTTGTTGTCTACCATCTTTAGGCACAGAGGCATTGATTTGTCTCAAGATAGAGACTTGAGAGACCTTTTAAAGTCTTTCAAACAACGAAGCAGACTTTGAGACCCCGTCCTGGAATTTGGATGTGGTTTTGAAGTTCTTGTGCAGCAGGAAGTTCGAACCCATCTCTCAAGCAACCCTGAGAGACGTAACAAAGAAAACTCTTTTCCTTCTCGCTCTTGCTACAGCGAAAAGGGTTTAGCGAGATTCAGGCTATTCAGAAGCAAGTAGGCTTCAATCGTAATGGAGCAATATGCGCATTAAGGCTTGACTTCCTTGCTAAGAATGAGAACCCTTCCAAACCCTGGCCAGGGACGTTTGAGGTTCCTAACCTCACTGATTTAGTGGGCCAAGAGGAGGAGAGACTACTCTGTCCAGTTAGAGCCCTCAAGGCTTATATTTCCAGGACAAAGGACGTAAGAGGTTATTCCAGTTCCTTGTGGTGTTCAGTGAAGGATCTCAAAAGCCCCTCTCAAGAATGCGTTATCATTCTTTTGAGGGAGACAATAAGAGAAGCTCACCTTTTATGTGAAGAGGAGAACTTTGGTTTGTTGAAGGTGAAGGCTCACGAAATAAGAGCCATTGCAACTTCTCTGGCTTATAGAAAGAATATGTCAGTTAAACAAATTATGGATGCCACTTTTTGGAGAAGTGACTCTGTTTTCGCTTCTCATTACCTCAGAGAGGTAAGAGTAGATTATGAGAAATGTTACCTTGCCTTGGGCCCATATGTAGCTACAGCTTGGTATTGGGTAAAGGAGTGACTGCCTCCCCTCAACCTTAACTTTTGTTTGGGATACCTGTAATTGGGCTGGTGTTTTTATGGTTGTCTGAGGAAGCTTCCTTGTGGGAACAGCAACCCCAGTCTAACTAGAGGGTGTATATCTAGTCTGCAAGGTTAGGTGGTTAGATTGAGTAAGGTTACAGGTAATAGAAGGGGAATAGGAAGTACAGAAGTCTAGTCACGTTGTTGGTCTCACCCGTTTGACAGACTCGATTGAGTTGTTTCAGTATAACAGGTTTTCACCTGGCTGGCGCTCCTAAGGGAAAGCGACTCAAGAGGCAGGAACCTTTAAAGTCAGCTGCCTTAACAGGTAAGGAATCAAGGTGTTTACCTACGACTTTTAGTTGTTTCCCAACAATGTTGGCTGTCTTTCACCCTCCTCCAAATGTGTGAATCAGCTATATATATATAACTGCCAGGTAAGTTCTATTCGTAAAAATGAAGTTTTTATGATAAAACAAAGTTTTATGAATACTTACCTGGCAGTTATATATATATTTTAAATCCCACCCTCCTCCCCTCAGGAGACAGGTCGGGCAAGAGATGATCTGAGGAAATGAAAACGGGAATGATTCCAACTACCACCCTATAAGGGTTGTTAACCACCTATCGGACACCTACCATTCGGCGGTTGCCGCGAGTTTTGAAAAATCTGCCGGTTCAACAGGGATTAAGCTATATATATATAACTGCCAGGTAAGTATTCATAAAACTTTGTTTTATCATAAAAACTTCATTTTTATCATAAAAACTTCATTTTTAATGATAAAATAAAGTTTGTTCATACTTACCTGGCAGATATATATAATCATAGTGCCCACCCACCTCCCCTCAGGAGACAGTGGCACTAGAAAATCTGAATAGAAAATGTAACCACCTGGCCACACTCGTGTGCCGCGAGTTTTTGAAATTCTGTCGGATTCGGAGAAATACAGCTATATATATATATCTGCCAAGTAAGTATGAACAAACTTTATTTTATCATTAAAATATCATATTTTATAAAAAAGTTACATGTTTTAAATTTATATTACATTTTCTTATAATATTTTTATTTCAGATCTGATGTTGTGACTGGGTACAGTTTTCTAGAACGTGCCGCGTGGCCAGAAATAGTGACAGCTTTAGAAACAGGAACTCCTCACATTTTTAACCCTGGAAACCCTGCATATTTCCATCAGGTAACGTATGTACAGTAATAAACACATATAGCTTGATCAGAAGTTACAGCTGGCTCATTGTTGGAACTTTACCTGTAAACTAGATTATGGAAAAGATTATTTTGCCCTGTGAAAGATGGTATATCATAAATAATACACACTGAATCTTACTCAGTCAGCTAACATTTTTAACTGCTGTTAGCAAGGATAGTCATGTGATTGCTGGTAAATATGTGTTGAACTTTTACTTCAAATGTTCCTGTATCCACATGAAAAGGAAGTATTTTTGGCCTACAGTCATTCATCACTTAATAAAATTAACACCCAAGTGTTTTGAGCATTTTATGCAAGAAATGCACCTTAGGTTTGAAAAACAGCTGTCTGTAGGACAGTCAGAGGTAGCTGTTACCTCTAGTTTTTTCACTAGGTGCTCTTACATGCAATGTCCCACGCATGGATATGGATAATGGTACAACCAGTGTGGGTTCTAGTGTACTTACATATTAAGCCCCTAATACCAAATATCTGTACTATTTTTTTATTCTGGTCAAGTATAGAAGGTTCTTAATGTGTTTTATTGGTACAGTACAAGTAATTGGTAGCTTTATTCACACATTGTGGTTGCATATTTTCATGCTTCATTATAGTTTTCTTACACAAACATAGTAACTTTATTTTTCGCCTTGTATTCTTTAGTAACTGTAATAACGGTGTAATTAATTTTTATGCTGAATGTCGAAATAGAATCCTTCAGCTTGGAAGTAAGATTTTATGCCATTATTTTTTCATTTTAATTTCTGTGTGGTACTACTCCCTATTTTGAAAGTTATTTATGTTAATAACTTTCAAAACAGACAGTAGTACCACACTTAAATGGAGAAAAAATCTTTTTCTATTGATCAGTCATTTTTAATGCAGGCAAACTGTTGTAACTAGTAATGTAGTTGTCTTGGTATTTTTCAGAGATACCTTGAAACCATCGAGTTCATGGAGTCATTTGAAAAACTTCTAGGGACCAAAGAGAAGATTTTAGCTTTTCGTGGCATGATGGAATACAAAAGTTTCATGGAGCACTGGAATTTACCTGTGTATTTCCAGATCAGGTATGCTGCATACTCATTGTAGAGACAGTATTTATTTTCTGGTATTAGGTACCTTTGTTTTTGAGCACCAGTTATTATTAGGAAAGTGCCACTGAATTGTAAGAATTAAGGAAGACCTGTAATCTTTATCAGCAGTGACTTGACACAAAATTAAAGTAAAGCAGGAAGTCAAAACCTTTTTGGGATGGAGAGGTCCATTTACTTTTTTATTTTGTTGTCCCAAGAATACTGGATTATTTATTTATATGTACAGTATTTGTTGGCTAGCTATTTTGTGAAATTATTATCTAGAATAATTTTTCTAATTCTAATATGTCTGTGTTATTTACGAAAATGCTTACTAAGTGACTGAATTTCATCAGTAAATATACCTTTGTTATTTGGAATAACATTGTTTGCTTTAAAAATGCAATAGGCATCTCTTTTTATTTAAAGTTTCCTCATTACAGGTACCAGGAGATTGGGCAGGTTGTAGAATGTAGCTTAAATCAAGGAGATGGTGATTTGTGTGCCTTACCAATCAATTATGAAGGGGAATTTAGGCTCAATTCAACTCAGGTAGTGTGGGACAGTCTGCTTAAATGTTACTCTTCTGAAGTATTTCTGCCACCTCTATTACATCGATTTTGGAAGCTCACATTGCTCATTTTAGCTCGTTATCGTACTTGGGTTCTTACTACAACTAATAAAATGAAGAGCAAGGTAAGTAAAACATTAATGATGTGCATGTTTTTACAAACTTATCATAAGCTCTAATTTATATGATTCTTCTGTTAAACTATGGTTGTAGTAATAGCTTTTGTATAAACTCAAAATGTCACCATAGTTTTTTTTTTTACTGACAGATTCAGAGCACCTCTGCAAAAATTGTTAAAAGTCAACCACAGTTGCCTATGTCAGCCCAGAGTCAAGAAACCAATAGTGGAGGACCAAAAGCATTGAACAAGACTCCAAACAAAGCTCAGAGTCCTCGAAATGCTGGAGTGTGCCTTGTGTATGATCTTCAAAAGCTTTCACAGATGGTTTCTACACTGTATGAATATTCAATTCAGCTCCATGTGAAGCATCTCCACCCTGATAAGATAGATCATATTAAAGGTATGGTTGAAAATTTCAGTTTGTTTATGCAAATACCAAAACATTGTTTTAAAACCCATTTTGCCCAATCTGTCTGGTCAGAATTCCAAATTTCATCATAATGCTGGTTAAATTGTGGGTGAGGTAGACTTTTTTGGAAAGTTTTCGCTTTCTTGCTCGTGTTACCCTCTTATTTTACTTTGTTTTAGCACTAGGAATGCTTCACATTCTTACCCACTAACAGATCCACTGCTATTTTCTTCATCATAGCATCCTTTTATGAAGGATGTCAGTACAGTTTCTTTTTACTGCTGTTTTCAAGTTTCTTTAGTGTTCAGTGTTTCCATCTCTACTGTGCTGTTTTTATTAATTTAGCATTGTAGTTTTATACTACATCAATCCCCCCAACTAACAGAATAGGTAGACAACAATCATTTTCATTTTTATTGTCATATTTTCATGATACAGATTCCTAGTTTTCACTTTTTACATGTCAAGATTATGGAAGGTCTTGTATCACTATGGTATTCTTGTTAACTATGTAAAAGTAATTGAAAGTATCCGTGAAGGAAGCTGAAGCAAAGTTAATGCCGATTGAGTTTTGTCAGATGAATTTGCTGTTTGCCGTTCTCAGAAATTTTATAGTGAAAAAGTTGTTGGAGGTTGAAGAGAAGTTTTAGATTGGAGTAACAATAGAAAATGGACAAGTAGAATATGTAGATAGTGATGTGATGTTGAATTCAGCAAAATGCTACAAGATTTGCAAAACAGAACAGTGAGGATGCACAGAAATGAAAAAGCAGTAGATGATGAAAGGATTAATGAGGTTGAGTATTTCAGATATATATATATGAATAATAACATCCAGTACAGTACAGGATTTCATCAGCTGGAACTTAGTGAGAGGATAAAATGGCATATCAAATAGTGGCCAGGTTGAATAAGATCCAGAAACCAAATATAACAGAATCTTATACCAGAGTTAGATTATATATTAACTTAGTACATTCTGTACTGTTTTACTAATGATATACCTAAATATAATAAGGTTTTGATGAGATTTAAGGATGTCGATAAAATTGAATTTTATAGTATGAAAGCACTGCCTTAATGGATTGAAGTTTATTATTGAATAAATTTATAATATTGGCAAGAACAATATGGCAAATATCAAAATTAGGTATAGTGTCCCTTTTTGAAATGAAACCTTGCCCATCATGATATATTATATATATCAACCAATCAATCAAGTACATTATTGAAATATGTGATTTTAGCAGTATATATTGTTAATCATCTTGGCATTTCAGATGAATTAAGTGAACAAAGCCAGAAACTCAAAGGTCTGATAGATGTGGTTGGTGAAGTTATTGTTGAAGATTTGATCAAAACTGCTGGTGGCTCACTGCATCAGGTCGGTGACACACCTCGTTTGTATCGCCACACAAATCGTGCCCCTCCAAGTACACATCAGCCTTATATAGCAACAGCAGCTACAGTCCTTAGTACCTTCTCAACTGACAGCACAGGGAAAGTGGATATGAAACTCCTTTTTAAGTGGTTAACATCTGCTTCAGTTGATCTTTCTCAACAGTAAGTCAGTGCAGTAGAATTTTCATTTCTTGTATTTTTGTCTTACATTTATTGACTGTAAATATTTGTTTGTTTTTCTTGCATTGCCTTGTTAGTTAACTACCTATTGCAAACTATCAAAAACTTACACTAATGCTTTCGATAAATTGTGTTGGCCATTTTAGGTTCTTTGTGTTATCTCAGGTTGTCAGTAACAGTGAATGTGCTCCTTATGAACATTAATTCCTCTTACATTCTTATTGTCTTTCTGCTAAACTATGGAAGAAGTATGAGAGTTCCCACTTTGTTTTTATTGTGGTTGCATTGTGTCAGTCATTGTTTTCAATCAAATTAGGGAATAAAATTGCCCTTGCCTATTGATAGCTGTTGGAAAGACATCAGCTTTCTGAAAGAGAAGGGCATACACTTAGCTATGAATTGGTTAATAGAAAGAACCTGGTCTAGTGCAGCATTGTTTCTGACTCTTCATATTATATCATAACTATAGAGAAATGTTTATTCAGAACATGAACTATTTCCAGATACAAAACCCTGACCTACGATGTTTTGAGCTCAGTCCACAAGATGGAAGAAAGTCTTAAGAGACTGAAACGCGCTCGTGACAAGGGAGCTCAAGGAGGCTCAGATGCAAGTGGTGGACTTTCAGATGATGACAAGATCAGGAGGCAAATTTGTCTTGATGTAGAATTCTTTGGTAGTCAGGTAAGTAGATATCTTAGTTGTTATAACTTTTCAAACTGGGGTATTGAGTGCCTTGCCAGTTTGCATTACTTTTGATATGCCTTTCCCTTAAATCTTGGTTCACACTTGTTGAAATAGCACATCATTGCAGCTAAAAACTTTTATTTTAAACTTTTTCAGCTGGGAAGTTTACAAATAAATGTAGAGTCAGTGGAAGCCTTTGGCAGCCTGTTGGTAATGGTTACAAGTGCACGTGACGGCAAGTTTGTACCTTGAAGAGCAAGATTCTGCTGTGGTAATGAAGGCTAAGTAATTTTTTAGACTGATTTATTTGATAGCACATAAATGTTATATCTTATATTTTTAAATTGTTATTGTTTGTTTGCTGTTTGTGAAGGTAGTAATTATACAGTGATACAGACTTCTAATTTTCTTTTATCCTTGTTGCTTACAGTAATCATTTGTCCCTGGGATTGTTTTACCTTTACTTTGACACCCAGTTAATTGGAGGAACCATGTGTTGGTATGATATGATAGTCTGCAGTGTCGAAATAGGGATGCCTAAGAACTGAACCACTGGGTGGTGAAGGACACTGCAGTGATCAGCAGAAATAATATGAAATGAAACATTCTTTTCCCATAACTAATTAGGATATTTTAAAGAGATGAATTTAATTTCCATACTGAGGCAGGCAAAGAGGAGCAATGACAAGAAGGGAAAGAGGAAAATGGTAATGGAAAAGAGTAAAGGAAAGACAAATGGTGGAATAAGAATGAAAGAAGGGAAAGATTTTGGATCAGAAGTACAGGGTAATAGGAAAACGAGGAAGGGGAGGAATGAAAGAAGTTAAAGGCCTAGGATAAAGAAGAAAAGTTGGATGAGAAGGAAAAAACAGAAGGAAGAGAAAATTAGGAGGAAGGAACAAAGGGGACCATGGAGGATATAACATGGAAAGAGGAAGAAAATAGACAGCTGAGAGAAAGGAAGCAGTGAAGAAATATTAAATAAAGGAAAAGGGAAGAGATTTAAAGGAAAAATTAAATTATGGAAGGTTCATGTTGTAGTTGTCATGGAGATCCGAGGGAAAAGAGGGAAGAAGGAAAAGTAAGAATGGAGGAATGAGGAAAAGGAAAAAAGAAATGAGCAATAGGGTAACAATCAAGAAAGTGATTAAAGCAGAGAATGCATTTATCAAAATGAGATATCACCCCAGAAGAAACAATAAAGGAGTGAATCTCTATCCATAGAGAGAAATATGTACAGGCAATCCCCGGGTTACGACGGTCTCGGCTTCTGACATTCCGAGTTTATGATGCTTTTTCAAATATATTAATTAAAAAATCCGTTTCTGGTTACAACACACATTGTAAGTATACAACTCTTTTCAAATATATTCATCAAAAAATCCGTTTTGGTTACAACGCACATTCCAAGGTTACAACGCTTTTTCGACACTTTATGACATAGTTCCGTATGCTGCGTTGTAAGTGGAACCAGTTTCTGAGCATAAACTGATAATTTACTGTAGTTGACTGGATGACGACCTTCTTGGGTAGCACACACAGGTGCGCTTAACATTACCAAGCAACCGATCACTCGTGTTTGCCTCCGTTGTGTTAGGTTGTTTCTTGCTATGTTGTTGTCACCTTACTGTGCCTACGTACCTTTACTATGGCTCCAAAACAGCAAAATGCTTCGTCTGATGCCAGTGCATTGAAAAAGAAGGGAGAAATGAACACCAAAATAGGTCGTGCACTGGGTCTAAGTAGGACGATGGTCATGACCATAGTAAAGGACAAGAAATGTATCCTTCAGCTCTTTGAAGATGCTGCTCCTATGCAGGCGACAGTGATAGATGTCAAGCAACATAGTCAAAACCTTGTGGAGATGGAGAAGTTATTGTTGGTCTGGCTGGAAGACCAGAACCAACGTGTTCCAGTGAGCCTAAGTGTGATTCAGGAGAAGGCTAGAGAGCTGCATGAGGCAGCAGTGAAGAAGAATGGAGAAGGCAGTGCCAATGGAGATTTTGTCACCAGGAGAGGCTGGTTTAATCGTTTCAAGGCTCGTGCGAATTTGCACAGCCTCAAGTTTCAAGGTGAAGCTGCTAGTGCTGATAGTGAAGCCATGGACAGTTTTCCTGGTGGTTTGGCTGAAACAATTAGGGAAGGTGGTTATGCTGCTGAGCAGATGTTTAATGTAAATGAGACAGGGTTATTTTGGAAGCATATGCCAAGCTGTCTGTATCTCAAGAAGTAGTCAGCACCAGGCCATGAAGTTGGTAAGGAGAGACTGACTTTACTCTTTGGGGCCGATGTTGGTGGTGATTTAAAGCTTAAGCCTTTGTTAGTTTATTTGGCAGAAAATCCTAGGGTTTTAAAGAGCATTTTCAAGAGTCAACTCCCCATCATTTGGAAGTCTAATAAGAAGGCTTGGGTTACCTTGATGACCTTTGAAGACTGGTCTAATGATCACTTTGTGCCAGCAGTGGAACGGTATTATGCCTCGAAGGGTCTGCCTTTTAAGGTCCTACTTGTTTTAGACAATGCCCCTGGTCACCCTCAGAGTTTGAGTGATATGCACCTTAATGTGAAGGTGGTGTATCTTCCGCCAAATACTACATCGCTTATATAGCCAATGGACCAGGGAGTCATTGCTAACCTCAAGGCATACTACCTTAGGAGGACAATACACTGTGCTTTGATGGCCGTCAAAGGTAACAAGGAGCTGACTCTGAAGCAATTTTGGAAGGCTGCAACATTGCAGATGCTGTTAGAAATATTGCACGTGCTTGGGAGGAGGTGAAGAAGATGACTTTGAATGGGTCCTGGAAGAAGATGTGTCTGCAATTTGTGAATAGTTTTGAGGGGTTTGAGGAGGCAGAGGAAGTGGAGACTGTGACGAGGAAAATCGTTGCACTAAGCAAGAAGCTACAGTTGGACATGGAAGCTGAAGATGTCACTGAGTTGCTGGCATCCCATGGAGAGGAGATGTCATTGGAGGACTTTACTGAGCTGGAGAAGCAGATGATCAAGGAGGAGTCAGACACACCAGACCCAAAGCCCAGGTTATTGAGTACGAAGGGCTTGTCAGAGAGTTTTCCTCATTCGGAGAAAGCCTTGGCATGTTTTGAGGCTGGGGACCCTAACATGATAAGGTTTGCCAAGGTTCAAAGAGGGATCATGGATTGTGTAACTGTTTACAAGGAGACTTTGAAAGAGAAGAGTTGAAGAAAAGTGTGCAGTCTAGGCTAGACACTTTCTTCAAGAAGTCTCCAACACTGCCTGCCATTCCTAATCTAGGTAAGGAATTCTGAATTTTTTTTTTTGACTACTGTACTATAAAATGTGTTATAAATTGTAATAAATTTTATAAACTGTTAGTGTATATATGTACAGTACTGTACACAGCATAACCCAATAATTTTTATCATTTTTATCATTGCAGAAGTGATGCCCAATCCAAATTCACATTTTTTTTTTCAAATTATACATTTTATAAAATACTGTAATATTTTATACTGTACAGTACTTTATTCTAATTTTTATCATTACATTATCATTCCAGACTGCCAAGCCCTTTACCCTGACCTCTACTGTAACTGTACTCCCTCATCTACCCTACATCTTTCAAATCACTGAAAGGTAAGGAATTTTTTAATAAATTGTTATATGTACAGTACATTTTATAAAATACTGTAATATTTATACTGTAGTACTTTATTCTATATCATTCCAGACTGCCCAGCACCTCTACTGTACTGTATATTGACCTTTACTAGAGCTCCCTCATCCTAGCCTACATCTTTAAAAATCACTGAAATTAGGTAAGGAATTCTTCATTTTTTTTATGTATTTTTGTACTACTGTACATTGATTTATGAAATACTGATGCAGAACAGTACAGTACTGTACACATACCCTGTATAACTTTATCCTTATCATTGCAGGTGTATATCTCCATCTTCCACAACCTATGGCTGTAACAGCTTTAAAAATCACTGAAATTAGGTAAGGAATTCTTAACTTTTTCATTTTTATACATTTCATTATATTTTATAAAATACTGTAACTGAATTTATACTTTATTGCATACAGGAATGTACAGTATACTAATAGTAAATTTTTACACTCCAGAATCCCCTGAATCATGTGGCCACACCATCATTTTTACATACATTCCAGAACCACCAGTGGAGCTACAATATGAAGTTTTTGGATGCACACCACATCAGGATGTCAGTAAAACATCAAACAACATCGTGCAGTATACCCAGATGGT
>NC_089799.1:7105207-7198397 GCF_040412425.1 Macrobrachium rosenbergii
CAAATAATTTTTTACCTGTGCTTATTCATGACAAAGAATTTTAGTTTCTTGTTCCACTTAGCTTTTCTGATATCAAACAAATGTATGCATTCTAATCTACAGTGGTAAAAAATTGGTCTGCGCTTCAGAAACCTAACAATGAACTTGCTCTGCTGGTGGAATGCTCTGGACCCCCATTTACTGTTTACCAAGATATCTAAGTGTTTGTGCTTCAGTGTTCATGCCCATGGGGCTGGCACTGAGCACGGCCTTCATACCATTTTCCGTCGTGCCCATATGGTTATTTATCTGAGAAGGCATTTTTTTAATAAACTTGGTCCTTTTACATTACTACTACAGGTTGGTAGTGCTGTTACTATGATACTGGTCAGCTCTGCAAATGTTCGGAATGTCAGAAATCGTCAGAAGGTCCACTCTTCAGCTGAAGCAACATGGCATGTAACACATTGTTTGTTTTTCCCGAAGCCTGAAAAATGAATGGTACTGCCTTGGGTCTTCCTGTTTTTGCAGCCAAAGGTATGGCAGTATGCAACAATCTTAATGACACCTTTTGTGGTGGCTCCCATCTGCTATGCGGTGCTACTGTCCATGATCCACACTGGCTGGGATGAAGTGCAGTCTTGATTATAAGATCTCTGGTCCCACCTCATTGGTTATTCGATTACTCTTCTTCTTGCGAAGAGAGGTATAGAATGAAAGGAGAATAATCCACTATATAGAAAATGTCCAAAGAATATCGCTGGAATGTAGTTAGTGTCATTGCTGTCACACGTATTTGGACTGGGAGAATAAAACGTAAGAGATTTGATTGCCTATTTCTTTGCCAGAGTAGAGGAGAGACATGGCATCTATTCACTTTGCAAGAAACAGTCTGTCGTTTTCCACCACTGTTAAAATTCACGATCGGGACACGCTTGACTTGTTGCAAAAAACCAAGATCATATCTTTAAATAACAAACCTCTACTCTGAGGCACGCAATTGCCTGCAGACACAGAAAAACATAGACTGTGACATGGATTAGTCACTTGCGTTTATGTCATCTCCCCAAAACTCTTTCGTCATCAACGGGCTCTTTCAAGGTGACACATCTGAATGAATGCAAATTAGATATCCCCCCTTTCTTCTTCAGTTTGGCTCTGATCTGAATTTCAGGAACGCAGTAAATAAACATTCATACCGATCTATACCTTTTGTGCTACACGCAAATATGTAAGGATCTGGCTGGCGGTATTACCTCTGGTTTCTTTAGCTCAGCTTCACCTTCACTCATCGGAGCGAGAGCGAGAGTAGTGGTATCCGGGATTATCAGAACGGAACACCAAAAAAGTAGCCTATTATCACCGAGGGTAAGAGTGATGGTAACGCGGGCGAGGTCGGCGTGGCTGTGGCGGTGATGGTGGCGGTTTGATCGTGAGAGAGCGGTTGCGTCTAGAGGTAATGTTGTTGAGACGGCTTACGTCGGTTCCGTTTCGGTAGTCTCGTTGAATGTATTTGATATTGGTTATTTAGTCCCACGTCGAAATGAATCGGAAATAAGGAAAATCTTAAAAGTTTTCTTGTGATTGCGCCTAGAGGTAATCTGTGAAGACGGCTAACGCTGGTTCTGTTGCGGTAGTCTCGTTTATATTATCTGCTAATGATTATTTAGTCCCATGTCAAACCAGATCTGAAGGAAGGGAAATCTTACAAGTCTTCTCGTAATTACTGAAAGATCCATCTTCAGAGACAAATTCTAGAACATAAATTCTTACCGAGTAAAAAATATCTTTTGAGATAGGCCTAATATTTGCACACCGTAGAAAAACAAACTTAAAAAGCCTGATTCATCAACTAGCTGATGTGAAATGAACGATGACGAGCAGTCGTCTTAGCTATCTCCTACTCTTCTAGCAACAATGATTAAAAATCAGAAATCATGGCACAGGCGAACGATTTATACGCTCCGTGGTAATTATCAGTTAAAGTAGTCCAATAGGACGCTGAAGCGGTCAGACAGACGTTTCACGTCTGGGAACATCTGCGTGATGTTACGGTTGGCGCCAAGGTCAAAAGCGCGTCTGTTACGAAAGTGATCTCGGGGAATCAACTAATATATATATATATATATATATATATATATATATATATATATATATATATATATATATATATATATATATATATATATATACATATATATGTATATAAAGGTTCTTTGTTGTTAATTACATTCAGAATCCTTACCAATAAACGTGGAATTTTGATAACGAAAGTGCCATGAATTATAAATCAAAGATGTTGAATTCCATACAGTCACTTCTTAATTATAGATAGATAGATAGTCAAATGTAATTATATACTTACGAGAGGGCATTGACAGTCATCCAGATTTTTCAGATATTTATTATGCATGTATAAAGAATCCTTATATCAAATTATGGCACAAATATTCATTGCAGAACTAAGACTAAACATACATAGAAATACTCCAACACTGAAAGAAAAAGAGGCCACTAAATCTTTAAAAAAAAGCCACTCTCCCTCTGAATCGCAATCACTTCTTTTACTTAACCTACTTAAATTAATAACGTCTTTTTAAATAAATATGTGAAAACAGGGTTATACATGAATATATACATATATGGTGTGTAAATGTGTCTTGTCTCAGTATTTGGGTGAAAGTTACATGCTACTATAAAAACAGGTCATAAATTGACTCGGGTGTGTGAATCGGACGCCAGACAGTCCATAATTTCTGCGAAATTCAATTGTGTCCGTACTGTCCTAAAATGGAAAACTGCAGTATCTGCAAAATTTTCGAAGTTGAGATATGCCACCTATTGGGCTCGTGAAACAATAATACACAAGTTACTGCAGTTTCAGAATGATTCTTCAGTGCTCTATTTAGGGGGTCCCATTTGCAGTATCTGCAAAATCAGTAGCATGGGAAGGGAAAACAGCAGTATCTACCATTTTTCTCAGTTTTGTATTTTTGCAGATACTGCAGTCTTCCATTTTAGAGCAGAGTAGCACATGAACTAGTTGAGCCTTGTTTGCGAATACCATTTACAGATAGGATTAAGTATGAACTGCAGAACCTCTGTGTAGTTAACCCAAAGAATAGTTGACAGCAAACTTTTCCGTGGCCTCGATTGAATAACTTAGAATCTCTAACTCTTAGTTGCTCTTTTCCTGCTGAGCTTCTGATCACAGCCTAGTGAACTGAAGGGCTTTTAAAAGTGTTAAGGTAAGCCTAACGACGATTTTATTGAACTCATACACACTGCTATGACAGCGGTCATACCTATGACAGAAGCAATGCGAACGTGAAAGTCTCTGCTGTGGTTTTGCAGAGCGAGAGAAAGCAGCCTACCACCTCCCACCCCTCCACAAAAAAATTTGTTAAGAATCTCAACGTAATACAGATTCTTTAGTCTCTGGGCAGTTCCTGTCACGAGAATGTTACTTTCGTAATGCTTTTATATGCAACATGCGCAGTTCCATTTTGGCAGTATTATTGACATTATTTGTTATTGATTATCTAGTCCTGTACACACATATATACACATACACATACACACGAGGTTAAATCGGCCTAATCAGTGTCAGCCTCCAGACAATATACTCCATTAGGATCCCTGCATCTCCACGCAAAAATAAGGACATAGTAAGCTACAGAATCTTTCAGCGTCACGACCTCACCTAATATAAGCTAAAAAAGCACCACAGAACTCTTGAAGGAATAATGTAACAGTAAACAAAGCAAGGCAAAGAGAAGTACCGTGGCATTTCAACGTTTGTTCTAAAGTGCTACCGAGCACTGACACTGGTCAACTGAGAGTCTAGAAAAAAATTGACTCGTAAAATAAGGTTTTCGTGTATTTAGCTGCATTTACAGTTTTATTTGTGAAAATTAATATGCTGAAAATATTATATAAGACATGGTTCCAAGTGTCCTGGTTGTATGTTTTTTTTTTTTATTCTAAAGATTTGTATTCCCATTTTGATGTACTTTTGTTGGACCATATTCAAGAGCTTGTAATTTTGATAACTGTATATGTTGTGGTAAATAAAATAATAATTTTACCAAGATGATTTTTTTCTCATTTCAATAATTACTCAGTTTATTCGTCCATTTGTTTGTTTATTTATGCATTGTGAATATCGATCCGAGTCCCCGTTACTTGTTTTAAAATTCAAAAGGTGTTTCTTAATGGAAATCGTGACAAACTTAAGGAAAGTAAAAACTGGTATATTACGGCGGTAGTTCATAGCCTTTACTACTCAGATAACTTTCTTTTGATGATCTGTATAATAAGACCAATGGGACGTCTAACTCAGAGCCTTGAATTATAAAGAAATGAAAAAGAAGAGAAAGTAAGAACGAAAAAGAGACTAAATTCTTTCCCCGAGGCAAGAGATGGACCAGCCTGCAAAGAAAAACATAAATTGCGATTTTTTTTAACGCAGAGTATATCTAGGCTACAGTGGGTAATTCCCTCCCAACAACCCCCCCTCCCCGCCCTACTCCCACATCCCCATCGCCAAAAAAAAAAAAGAATAAATGTCTCCAGTCATGTAAAAGCAATGTAGACACGTATTCATGGACATTGCACGAGCAATGAACGCGCGATGCGAACTTGAGGTGATGTTACTCTCGCATAGTTTCTGTATGTTTTGTAATTCTCGCGTAATACATGCGCCGAGACGATGTCATTTGTCTGGGTAACATGACTCTGGGTCGCCTTGTGAGTCTGGCTTCATCTGCTGCGTAGGTATCTGTAACATTTCAAAATGTCATGTGTATTCAAGCATGTAACAAAATCCAAATAATCTTTAACCCCTAGATATGTGCTAAAGATTGGTAAAGTTTGTGGTAGACGGGAAATAGTGTAATATGGTATTGATTAATGCCTCCCCTATAAGTGTTCAAACATAATAGAAGATACAATGATTTCTATGAAAAAGAAACCATTTCAGTTGATCTAAGCCAAAAAATGTTACAAAAACAAAACGAAAAATTGAAAAAATTACAAATAGTACATCGTGTCATTAATTCTTTCGATCCCTGAAATACGGTTTCAGCTCACGGATGAATGAATGAGGTGGATGAAGACAATTAATAATAATAATAATAATAATAATAAATAATAATAATAATAATAATAATAATAAATTACTGGCGAAGAATAAAAATAGTTTTAAGCAGATGATAACATAATTCTCATTTTGGACGAAAGTAACTGAGGTAACAGTTACAGTTAACGATGAATACGCAAAGCAAAACAGCAGCATTGATATCTCTTGGCGGTGCCGATCTTTATCCCCGGACAAACAGCTTCCCACGAGAGAAGAAGAAGAAGATGATGAGTGTTTTATATAATGGAATGAATCCAAAGAGGGTTCTTGCGCAAACCATCCTCTCTCATCTCAAATTGCTGTTCCTCTGATGTTAACTTACAAATTATTGTACTTTCTACCGTGTGCCTATTTTCAATGGTTGCTTAGGAAACTACTCCCTGTCACTGTTCTTTTTTTATGGGAGGTGGGGATGAGGAGGGGTTTGGTAGTTGTGGGGAGGGAGGGAGGGAGGGAAAAGGAGGGGGAAATTTTCCCCTACTATTATATATGTTCTTTGTTTTTTTATTAATTGATATGGGGGAGATTGGCTTTACACACTATGGCTTCATCTCCACACTGAGCTACAAATTATTTCTCGTTTTACATTACTCCATTTACTTCTGTTTTATAACCAAAAGGAGAAATAATTTTTTTATTTTAAAAACTTACAATTTTTTCTTGCGTCCTGTTACTCACAGGTATCAATGAATGATTTCTAATACCCTCTGCTCCCTCAATATCTCTCTGTACTCTACGCCTTTCATTCATTCTGCGTAACCTTTCGTCGTCAGGCTTAAGAAAGCAAAACGGAAACTCCCTTTATTTAGATGATTTTTCCTTTACCGTCGTCGTGAGTTCCACAGCGCATGTCCACATCTAATGACTCATCATGTCGATCACGAACCGTGGAAAGAGATTCAGCTTCATAAGTACTTACTGTCTCTTTCTTTTGTTTACGAGATTTTTCCAGCGATTTCACATGCGCTCTGAGAGAGAGAGAGAGAGAGAGAGAGAGAGAGAGAGAGAGAGGGCGAAGGTTGCTGGGAAAGTGGGGATTTTGCGAATGAGGAGGAGGGAGATGGGATACGGGAAAGTGAGCTGACAAAAGAGGCTGTGGGAACGAATGAAAATGAATTATATCAACAAAGATCAAAAGAATAAGATAAACAAGAGAATCTATGATTTATAGAGCTGAAAGGTAACAGACTGACACCAAAGGATTAAGCTGCTGTACCTGTCGATATTCATATGGTGAGGAATGTTCCAATATTTTCACCAAAACATCAATGAAAGTATTCTAAAAACTGGAACAAGAGACAAGAAATCCATTACCCTAATGTCGACTGTATAAAAACTCCAGCACGATCACGACTTCTTTTAGATATCGGATTTCCCGTATTTTTTACTTTTATTTTGTCTTGAATGATTATCCAACCATTTCTTTTGCGTCGGCAAAGGTGAGACATCCTCCAGAAACGTCTTTTAATCTTTCCTTACCTTTCTTTTCTTGCAGTTGCAGAAGTGAGTATATCTTTCTCTTCCTACGTGATGAAAAAAAGTATTTAAGGCTCAGGGAAAGTAATTATCCTTATACCAAGATATTTCTGTCAAGGAAAAAGACAAAAATAAATGTACCTCATTGTTGACAACATATCCCATGCCATAATGCAGCAGAGAACCACAGAGCTATCATTAAAAACAAAATAACATTCACACTAGTGCTATTATTCTTTGTGTACAGAAAAAAGTCTCTACCACAAATTATATTTCAGGAAAAGGATCCTAGGAGGATGTGATAAAACTAATAGAAATGATGATGATGTTGATCATAATATTAGAGATCGTCGGGATGACGATGATGAAAAGATGATAATTGATTACTGAAGTAGTAATCATTGAGCTCATTTCCAATTAGGCATAAGAATGCAAATGCAGTTACAGTGTTATATAGATCCTTTCCCTTCAATATAGAGACTGTCGTGTAGTTTTTCAGTGATATAGTTACAGTGTTATATAGATCCTTTCTCTTGAATATCAAGACTGTCGTGTAGTTTTTCTGTGATTACTGGCCGCAATAACAAAACTGTTTTCAACTGGAAGATGCATTACTGCTGTTGAGCAATGCCTGACAAAGCACGACCTTAAAAGTAGCTGGTACACCTATATAAGAATAAATAAAAGTATATCACATTTTCTGTAAGTTTAGAGGGAACATTTTTCAAAACTAACGTAAAACATCAGAGGAAATGATTCATTCTGTATTTTTTTTTTTTTTTTTTGTCCCAGACAAAATGCAGAGTGAAGTTTGTATACATGATTGTAAGGAGGGTATCAGTTCAAACCATCAACAAAGGAAGAACATACTTTATGCTGCTTCTTTTTTCTAGCCCACTTCGTTTTAGAGGTCACCACTGACATTGCCGCAGTACCGAGATTTAATTATTCTACGCCGATTTCCTTACTTACTGGAGTTTTCTGGCGAGTCCTTGGTAGCTAAAACAACTTACACAACGGTGAAGGGCAATTTCCCTCGTAATTTACCCTCATTATCTTTAATTGAAGGACAGCATTTTCACTTCAGCTTTGTACAACAATGAAAAGCAATTTACTGTTTTGTGAGTTTAACGGGTCGTGGATCATTTCCCAAATGACGTCTTCATTTTCGTTCACTTTTTTCCTTTTTTTTCGTCCACCGCACTGAATTTTCCCAGTCACACGCACCAGAACATAAATTCGAGGACGTTTTCAAGTCTTTATCTCGGGAATACGTCCACTAAACCAGTCAAGTTACAAGAAATCATAAGGTCATTCAAACGAATAAATTACGCAAGTTTTTTCTTTAGCTCTACAACTACGACGCCAGACTTAAAGATAAATCGATGGGACTAGCAAAGTCTTGTTCACCCCTGGGGCTGATAGTAGACGCCATCACTTTCATGCTGTAGGATAACAAACGCGCGCCGGAATGCGAAACCTCCTTCTCGGGTTCCTTAGGCCAGGGGATCACTTTGCGCTTCACAGAAAGGTCGATGGGTTCCTTCTGCTCGTCGTCTGTCTCGTCTCCTTCCAATAAACACGAGAAGGACTCGGGAGTTCCGGTGGGGAAGCATCCATCGGCAATTCCTCCTACGCTGTGTCTCCTTGCTTCTAAGTGGGGTCTTTCGCTCTTTTCCTCTTTCATGGGAGTTTTCCGCGTGTTTTCAAACGCTGGGGTATATGAGGAGAGCTTCTCTGGGAGTGGTGAGTGGGAGTTTTCATAATCGTAGCCGAAAATTTGAGAGCAATCGTTCGTCGCGTTCAGATGAGATTGGGTGGGCGACGTCAATCTCGGAGAATGAGTCTGATAGTGGGAGGAGGAGGAGGAGAAGGAGGACGTTTGTAAAGGTACTGCGAAAGGTGGCGGCGTCGCGATGTTCAAGATCGAGTACAAATAAGGATAGAGGGACAGGCGGTAATAGGGAGAACTCGGGTTGGTTAACGCCGAGGTAGTGCGCATGAGTGACCCAAGCTTTGGACCCAAGGGGGAGGCGACGGGCGTCCCCCGATGATCGAGGGAAATTTCCAAGGAATTGTCTGATACATGAGACTCGGGACTGCTCAGCGTTGGGCTGTCCGAATTATTGCTTCCTTCTTTCGGGCTGAGTTGTGTGTCCTCCGCAATCTCGGCATCTCGGTCGATCTTAGTCTCGGTGATCTTGGACGAAAGGTCCTGCAGGTTGATTTTCGCATGTTGTAATGCGAGATTACTTTCACCGTTCTCAGTCGAGGGAGAGAGTGTTTGTTCCTGCAGCAAACAATGGATTTTAAACCAGTTTGACCTTCTGCCATACCTGTAAAAAAGAAAAGAGTGTTAATTTTCAAGTTAAAGTGAATTTGAACTCTAGTAAGATGCACCTGTGACAGGGGAGAGTTGATAATTATTTTCATAGACGATTTACCTCAAAACTGAAACATACTCGTGCCGTTTCACGAAAGCCTCAAAAAACGACCGACCTTGATCCACTCTTGGACATTCCGACGAGGAGGCACTTGCGCAGGCGGCAGGCTTTGCAGGTCGTTCGGTTCTTCTTGCTGATGACGCAGCGGCCTTCGTTTTTGCATTCCCCCAGCGAAGAGACGTTGTTGTACATCCTTCCGAAGAAGGACTGTGATGAAAAAAAAAAAGACAAGAGGCAATCAGAAAGTCTGTTCTGGATTTCTTGTTTGTATAGATTTCCCGACGAGTGGCTTTACAAGGAAATGATTAAGAATAAATGGGGGTAATTATGAATGAAACCAAGACAATAGAATAACGTGGGTAAAACAAGAATTACGCTGTAGGTGCTAAAGTTGGCTTTCTTTCCATTCAGAATGTGTTTTTACACACTATGAAAGAAAAAAAAAAGCGTTGGAATGGCACAGGAAGCCTTATTTATTTTTTTAGCTTCTGGTATTAATCCCTAGAAAACTATTTTCTAAATAAGTAAGGTCATACTAATTATTCTTACGAAATAATTTCTTCTTGTACATAACTGCCAATCATAGCTAATTCTTTTCTAAATAATATCAATGATAGTTGAACTGAATTGAATATAGAATTTAGGCCAAAGGCCAAGCACTGGGACCTATGAGGTCATTCAGTGCTGAAATGGAAATTGACAGTAAAAGGTTTGAAAGGTGTAACAGGAGGAAAACCTCGCAGTTGCACAAAGTTAAGTATACCTTAGTTTAACCAGACCACTGAGCTGATTGACAGCTCTCCCAGGGCTGCCCGAAGGATTAGATTTATTTTACATGGCTAAGAACCAATTGGTTACCTAGCAACGGGGCCTACAGCTTATTGTGGAATCCGAACCACATTATAGCGAGAAATGAATTTCTATCACCAGAAATAAATTCCTCTAATTCTTCATTGGCCGGTCGGAGAATCGAACGCGGGGCCAGCAGAGTGCTAGCTGAGAACGGTACCCACCCCTCCAATGAGGAACTTTGCAGTTGCACGATGAATCAATTGTTAGTAGAGGGTGGAGAGTAAGATGGAAGAAAGAGAATATGAAAGGAGGTATAGTAAAAGGAACAAAAGGGGGTCAATGATAATAAACTCAACACCGACTGGCTAAGCTCTACAAAAGACACTCAAACCACCAGATGTCTTTGTCAGTCTGGGTAACCGTTGCTTTATCATTTATCAAATGTTTTTCTTTAGATACAACTGCGTTTGATGGAGGCGAAGAGCAGCCCAATGCTATTACTTACGTTTTTCTCATTTCACCAAAACCTTGATATGGAAGACTGTCTACCGAGGTCATTCATAATTAACGTGACATAACTTTTTTGGGGGGATATAACCCGGTACTCTGTCATGGTGCTGCGTTTCACATACCTTCATTCTTTGTTGTAGTTGTTACTCATGTAGACTGTACCAATAACAACACACTTCATGAACGTTAAAATTCGAGTTACGTCATATTACATGAAAACGAAAATAACTGGTAATCTTATCGAGACCTGATAATTCTACTTCATTTCCGATGAAAACATACCACTCCCAAGACAATAATATAATTCACTGGCAAAATAAAAACTCTGTAACCCAGTTGATAAGATAGCATTAGAACTGCAAACATATACCACCCTTTAAACCCAAGTGACAATTATGTATTATGCACCTAGTAATTAGACAACTGTGGTGGGATGCAACTAGAATAAAGAAGGTATGGAGTTAGTGACTTCATCCCAGAACTTAGAGGGAGTGACTTTAAAGAGTGTTAACCTTACGCTTTCAGCAAGTCTTCATGGAGTGAGATCTCTAACCCCTTGCCATTTGCACTTCATTGAGAATCATCATAGCTGAGTAACAGCCAGGTACAAAATTTACAGGGGTCTCGTGCTGGTAAGGTAACGTTGTCAGCCAATGGGGATCTTCGCATCAGATGATGAAACCAATCCTTTTCTTTATGAAGCCTTTTTAGAGATGGGGTTGCTGTGCCTACACCCTGCCCCAAGGATGTCACGAGGCACCTGTGCGGATGGCATCTGATCTTTCTCGTTGGTCACCCATCCAGTTAATAACCAGATAGGTCGCTTGTGGCTTTCACTGATTAGGCCTAACTCTTTTTTTTTTTTTAATGTGGAAGGTAGTTTTCAAGAATAACGTTCGCAGATTATGTTAATTAGATATAATGAACAAAAGAAAGGGTCCCATAAAAGCTCAAATACAAATACAATAACTACGGATTTCTTAGTCCTACATCAAATGCATGTTCGTGTAAGGACAGAGGAACTCGTTCTTGAATCCCGTTTCGGAAGACTCACTAACAAGACGTCTGTGGAAGCCACTAAAGGCATTAAAGTTCTTTGCAGCGTGCCTTCGGCCCCTAGCTGCACCTCCTTTCGTTCGCTTTACTGTACCTCCTTTCATATTCTCTTTCTTCCATCTTACTTTCCACCCACTCTTAACAAATGATTCATAGTGCAACTGTGAGGTTTTCCTCCTGCTACACCTTTCAAACTTTTACTGTCAATTTCCATTTCAGCCCTGAATGACCTCATTGGTCCCAGTGCTTGGCCTTTGGCCTAAATTCTAGATTCAATTCAATTTATCAATTCTGTGGAAGGCTTCCCTTCACACCCATTTCTCTTTGCCAGTATTCCAGTCACTTTCCCAAGAAGCTTCCTCATCATTATGCAATAGGTGGCACTTGCATGTATGACCCGCATTTGTCAAAATGTATACACCATCGGGAAAAGCTTCTAGCCGATTTGCAAATGCGGAATTCATTAGCATGGGACTGTTCATAGCTTACTCAGCAACCTCTTATTTTGTTGCTATATACAAACATAATTATCTGTATATACACATACATGGATTTTTTTTTATTATGCTTGCAGTCCCCTCTGTTACCTTAACCTCAGTGCAAAGGTACTATTCCTGTGGAACATTTCCTCCTCCATACATACCCTAAACATCCTGGTCAGCCACTTAATCGCACTATCACACCGTACCGCAGAGTCTCACTTGTAATCACATCAATTCCTGACGTATTTTTTTTCCCCCAAACTCTTAATTGCCCTCTTTCCTCTCACAAGCATTCTCAGACTGACCCTCAGTTCAGCTCTTCCTCTCTTCTAGCTTCAATACTCAACAAATATACTGAAAAATATCAAACTTGAAGGCAAGACTGATCTTTCTCACTACCTTGCAGCCCTCACAGGTGAAGGCACCGAAGTGGAAGCCAGCAGCCAGTTCCCCGCATACTCGACAAAGCTGATTCATGGCTAAAACGACTGGCTGGCTGCTCCCTTGGTGTCAGCTCTCCGGAGTCTGGGAACGTTTATTGGTTCTCTGGAAACATTTTAAGCTAGGTAAAGGTTTTAGATAGTAATGAAACACTTGCTTGTAATTTTCACGAGCTAGCATAAGTAAGTGAAAGGTCATATATATATATATATATATATATATATATATATATATATATATATATATATATATATATATATATATATATATATATATATATATATATATATATATATATATATATATATATATATTAGGCTTCCGTGTTATAATACCAGTTCTTGTCCCTGATTGCAATACGTACCCAATAACTGAAATGCAATATGGACGTATTGCGCATAAAAGATTTCTTTGCAGTTACGAATAACATTCAAAGAAACAAAACAAAAAATCATATAACTTTATAAATTTTTCTAAACCCAAAGTTAGACAACAAAACGAAATGTTCAAAGGCAATGATTGAGAAATCGTAATACCTTACTGTTTTATTCGACCTCTTTAGAATCCTTGGGCCGAGAGGAATGCATGTTTCTTCACTGATGCCATCGTGCAGATTACCACCGTCAAGATGTACGCAGACTCTGTAATGTTAACATCATTAATATCAATTTTATCATAATAAAAGAAAAAAATATCAATTATCATTTTTACTGGTGACCGTAGCAAGCGCTGGTGCCAGGTGACAATCCCCAATAACTTGGGAGTTGTTCCGTGCAAATTTCGATACGACTGCCAAAAGCTCCAGAATTTATTCAAGTTTAAGCCTGTGTAAGCAGAAAATGAAAATTCGAATGCTAACATTGTCGAAAATCAGGGGCGTCATTTAGGGGGGGCTGGGAGGGGCAACTGCTCCCCCCAAGCCTCTACTTGCCCCCCCTCACCCCCCAAGCCCCATGAAGTAACAGCAGCTGGTTTTCCATTATTCCCACGATATTCAAATGTGTCATCACAAGTTATGTCTATCTATCTACTTTATGTGCCTCGAAAAGCACATAAAATAGCTCAAAGTTAAGTATATCTTAGTTTTACCAGACCACTGAGCTGATTAACAGCTCTCCTAGGGCTGGCCCGAAGGATTAGACATATTTTACGTGGCTAAGAACCAATTGGTTACTTAGCAACGGGACCTACAGTTTATTGTGGAATCCGAACCACATTATAGCGAGAAATGAATTTCTATCACCAGAAATAAATTCCTCTAACTCTTCATCAGCCGGCCGCGGGAATTGAACTCCGGCCCATCGAATGACAGTCTGAAGCTCAACCGACTCGGCTAACAAAGGGCTAAAAAATAGCTCAAAATCAAAATAACCCCAGCTGATTAGGCTCGCCAAATCGTCTTTGCCCCCCCCCCCTCCCCGCAACAGAAATCTGAAATGACGCCCCTGTCGAAAATCGCATCTAGTAACAATGCACTTTTTGCCTTGTGAGCTGCCAAGAATGTGCCTTCGTATGACAACTTTTGTCGAGCGCGAAATGAACAATTTGAAGGCTCTATCTGAGCAAGCTGGGCGGCTCAGCCAATCAGAGCGCAAGACGAGAGTATGCATCAGCCAATCAGCGAATGTTTACATCAGTCTTCGTCTTTCTCGCCTCGTGTGTTGGAAGTTATAACCTGGTTACCTCATAATTTGTCTTTTTTTTTTTTTTTTTTTGCAAGTGTTATACCGAATTAAGACTCTTTATTATCACCATAATGGAGCCTAAGCATCAGCGGTCTGTTGGTGTCCGTGAGGACGTATAAAGGAGTATGCTGCTCAGCCACAAAGAAGCAAAGATAAAAGTTTGCCCAGCACGTCCAAGGAAGCAGAAGTTGCTCCTGACGCCATGGCAATCATCGAACTTGGTGATAATGTCACTATAACTCCTTTGGAAAATATAAGGAAGTTCTATGGTTCCTCAAGGAAGGTAAGGGATCAAAGCAAAATGTAAGGTTTAATGCGCCAGATAAACATGATAACAGCTCTGACAGTGGTGACACTGGTTTTCACTCTCGACAAAGAAAGGATCGCTATCACAGAAACATAGGCCCATTCGTAGCATTCTACGGAATGATGGTGATTCTGATTATTATTTAGTTATATATTGCGGACTCTGATGAAGAGAATGTTGATGATCCTAGTGCTGTGATTTTGAATGAGGATATACTAGAGTATAGGCCTATGAATGATGACAGACATGGTAGTGAGGGATCTTTGTTGGAGGAAAGTGGTGCGCCTATGGGCAGTATTTTAGGGACCTGGTCATTTCGGCCGTAGCGTCCAAAGTGGCAGACGGCCGAATGGGTGTATATAATATTTTGATCCCGAGGGGCTAGCACTAAACACGGCGTCCCAGGGAGCTTCCGCCATGTCTTACGGCCTAAACCTCATATGGCCTAAAGTTGTGACTGCCTAACAGGTCCACGGCCGAAAATATTACGGCCTAATCGTCCCGAACTCGTATTTTAGTGGAAGAAAAAACTGATGCTTCGGTGGAGGAGGAAAGTTTTGTTAGCATTGTTGTGATGGACAACATTAGTGTTAGTGATGTGGTGGAGGAGAGGACTGTTAGGGGTGATGATGTGATGGAGGATCGAGATGTTGGTGATGTTGTGAGTGCCAGCAGTGTTAGTGGTGAGGGGGCCAAGAGTGCCAGGGTAGGGGGGTTCGTGACTGATGATGCAACTCTAGAATAGGCCTCTGTGACAGAAGAGCCTGTTTTCTCTCCTGATAGAGGAAGAAAAAAGGGCAAGGAAACCATCCACCAGGAAAAGTGTGAAGAAAAAACTCAACGTGGGTGAGGAATACATCAGCCGCTACAGTAAAAAAGTAGTGCTGAAAATGGGAATGCGACTCCAGTGCAGTGATGGGTGTTGTAAAATTGTTGGTAGAGAGCGGTGTCAAGCAGCAGTTTTTGATGAGCATTGGGCCATTGGGGACTACAATCTCCAGACTGCGTACTTCTTAGGTTGCATTGAAAAGCAGCCAACCCCTGCAACAGCAAAAAGGAAGGCTTTTACAGCAAAGTACAAGGTTCAAAGACATAATGGAAAGATCCACGTGTGTAGAAAAGCCTTTCAGTCTATTCATGGCATATCTTCAAAGGGAGTGGAATATTTAAAAAAAAAAAAAAACAAAGAAACCGACAAAGGAACTCCAATTGTGGATAAGAGAGGAATTAAGCCTAGTCCAAAGCGGCTACCAGACGAGGTTGTAGCCGCGGTCCATGACCACATCCAACGATTACCAGTGTAGCGCAGTCACTATTGTAGAGCCAAATCGGAAAATAGGCAATATTTGCCGTCAAGATATAATGTAAACATGCTGCACCTTATGTATTTGAACAGAATGAGGGAATTCCATCCTGAAATTCCGAGGTTGACGTTCAAACACTATTATAAAATCTTAACAACACACTACAACATAGGAAAGGAACCTGCAAGCAAGGATCTATGTAATGTTTGTGTCAAGTTAAAGGATGCAATACAAAGTGCAGAAAACGCCGCCCTTGATGTTGCACCCATGGAACAGGAGCTTGAAAATCATCGGCAGAGGAATAATGATGCATTTAATTATATGCGTCTGTTGTCTCCAGACACAGATCTTGATACCATCGTGCTCTGCATGGATTTACAGAAGGTCTTACCTTGCTCTAGGCTATCTGTGGGGGAGGCCTTCTATAGAAGAAAGCTCTCTATATACAACACGTGCATCCATGACTTAAAGGTCGAAGCCACATGTTTTTATGGCCTGCAACATGAGCACGTAGAGGGCCATCAGAGATAATCAGCTGCTTGTTCAAGTACATCGCAGAGAATGTGCAACTGGATCCCACCAAGCCAAAAAAAAAAATAAAATGTACATTTTTGCCGACAACTGTGTTGGACCATATGAAAATACCTGAGATTGATTCACTGCAAGTATTTGGAGCGCACTGAGATGTCATACTTAGTTTCTGGACATTCGTACATGGCATGCGATCGCTCTTTTGGTATTGTTGAAAAGGTTATTGCAAACTCTGGAAAATTCAAGAGGAGCATTTTCATGAAATCAAATTCCCCCCATACATAATGGAGAGGAAGACTTCAAAGAAAGATTTTATGGAGATATTCACCAACAAAAAAAGCAATAAAGCGTTCGGCCTCTGAGAAGCAGTTCCTTAATCCTTCCAATATTGTTGTTGTGAAGGATTACCCTCTTGAATCCCTCCTTAAGGCTGGCTTCAATGTTACTGATGCTGAAGCAACGAGAGTGAGTGTGGTGCCTGGCAGAAAAACTTTAAAGCAAGACAGACTGTTTGATCTGAGTGGGCCCCTCAAGATGAAGTAGTCACATGACCTCACTATTGTTAAAAACAAGCTCCGCGACATTGAATACCTAACAGACAATTTCTTGGTAAAGGAAGGATGGTGCAAGGTGGCTACGAGATCTGATTGCCAGTCAACATACAGTGAAGGTGTTCATTTTACCTCCTGATCATCCTTCAGCAACGGTTAAACTTCTGGAAGATTGTGAGGTGGTCAGGTTCTTCCCTACAACTTCTTCCAACTAAGTTACTGAAGTCAGGCCCGCTCCCCTCCCCCCTCCCCCCCTGACGACTTGGAACGAAAAAGGACTGTGGGTAATGGATAACTGTACAAAACCAAGAAAAAACGAATAATAGATGCCATTCTAATAATCAAGACCATAGGTTCTACAGTCTTGCAGACCCCCTCGTCAATAAGGTAAATGCAGGTTTTTGTTTATTATTATTGCATGTCAGGTGTTATAGGATATTAATATTTCTATATTTTCCATTATTTATTATAGTATGGATTGAAAATAAATATAAACACAAAAAAAAATCATCCGCTGAAATTAACATGCTACAGATACATTTACACACACTCCATTACCATACATGCGTTAACAAAAATATTCAAACAATGCTCACAAACATATTTTTGGAGAGCTAAAACATTGCCAAGCAACATGCAACAAATTTTTTTGAAAACTTTATCGGTTCAAGAAATATAAAAAAAAGGTACCGAAAAAACGTAAAAAAAAACAAAAACAATCACTGTTTACGACTTCAAAATACGTTCAGTTTTAATTTCAAAGGTATCATCGTGAAGAACTTTTCTTTTTCTTTCAGAATCACTGATTTTTTTTTTCTTAAATATCAACGATACTTTTCATCTTGAAAAATACCGTAGAAAAAATGTTGTAAACGTAAAAAAAAACAAAAACAATCACTGTTTACTACTTCAAAATACGTTCAGTTTTAATTTCAAAGGTATCATCGTGAAGAACTTTTCTTTTTCTTTCAGAATCACTGATTTTTTTTTTCTTAAATATTAACGATACTTTTCATCTTGAAAAATACCGTAGAAAAAATGTTGTAAACAATGTCGCTATCGGAAAAAGTACTTGCAATTAGCTCGTAATATCATGTTGTGTTTCGTTCCTCCGCCCCCCCCCCCCAAAAAAAAAATGCAAAGCGCCATAAAGTAGATAGATTTTGCTTAGTATTGCAACAAAAATCACGAAAATATCTTGAAAAATGACTGAGATATCGCTGTTTGAAAATTGGAAGAATGACTGAGATATCGCTGTTTGAAAATTGCGAATTTGCAAACTCGATTTCTGGCGTTATTTGGATTTTTAGAAAATTGCGAGAGCCTTCGTATTGTGAAGGCCTAAGTTACTACTGTAGAGGGTAAGACAGCCCCCTTTCCTCTTCCCGCTGTCTTCATTCTCTGTCTAACCCTTTCCATTTTCTATCCTCTCTCTCTCTCTCTCTCTCTCTCTCTCTCTCTCCTTTCTCTCTACAATCATAATAATCTTCATTTTCTATCTCACCCTTTCCGTCTCTCTCTCTCTCTCTCTCTCTCTCTCTCTCTCTCTCTCTCTCTCTCTCTCTCCTTTCGAAGAGTACAATCATAATAATCTTCATTCTCTATCACACCCTTTCCGTCTTTCCATTTTCTCTCTCTCTCTCTCTCTCTCTCTCTCTCTCTCTCTCTCTCTCTCTCTCTCTCTCTCTCTCTCTCTCTCTCTCTCTCTCTCCTGTCGAAGAGCACAATCATAATAAAAGAACTTATCCAACAACCGTGATGATAACACAATACAGGAACATCTTAACAAGGAAACAAACTATTCCATCAACGAGTGAAAAAAAATATGCGGAAAAACTTGATCTTTTTATGAGAATGCAAAGTCGAAGGGTGTGTGTGTGTGAGAGAGAGAGAGAGAGAGAGAGAGAGAGAGAGAGAGAGAGAGAGAGAGAGAGAGAGATTAAAAAACTGTGAAGAAGTTCCATCGATATGTATCCCCCAAAACTCGATATTATACGTATTTCGATTTTACTACCTGTTTAGCGAAAGAAAATTGCACCACACCTGGGAACAAGAATAAATTCAAATAAAAGAGGCAAAGCAGCAAATGTTATAGAGCTCGGGAGGTGCTGTTGCAAAGATTATACCTCCAACCCCCATTCTAACTGTACTTGATACTTCCTAGTATGTCTCTGCTACTACTACGAATATTATTCTCATTAGACCCGTTTCAAAGGCAAATCCTTATTACTACTACTATATCTATTTTTCTCATTCGAGCCGTTTCAAAGGCAAATCCTTAATACTACAACTACGTTTCTCATTCGAGCCGTTTTAAAGACAAATCACTACTACTACATCTATTTTTCTCATTCGAGCCGTTTTGAAGGTGAATCTTTATTACTACTACAGCTATTATTTTCAGTCGAGCCGTATGAAAGGCTACTTACCACTGCTATTACCACTGCTGCTGCTGCTGCTAATACTACTACTGCTAATAATAATCATAATAATAATCTCACTAGTGCAGTTTTAAAGGAAATCCCTACTGCCACTACAAATATTATTCTCATTCGAGTCGTTTTAAGGGAATATCCATATGACTACTAACACTAATACTACTACTACTCAGAAACAAAAAGTCGCAACATCTTCCGACCGATAAAATCATGAGGAGAAAGCAGGGCGGTGGGCGAACCCTCGGAAAAGGCTGACCCCGCTTGGTGGCTTTTCCAGACAACGAATCTCTTTCCTATCATATAAGGGTAACCAGTTGACGGGCGGAAAAATTGAGACGTGCTCAACTCGAGACTACCAACTAGTTCCCGGCAATGGTGGGCATCAGTTACATGTCTGGGAAGAAGAAGAAGAATACAGAATTTAGGCCAAAGGCCAAACACTGGGACGTATGAGGTCATTCAGAGCTGAAACGGAAATTGACAGTATAAAGGTCTGCAAGAAGTAATAGGAGGAAAACCTCGCAGCTGCGCTATGAAACAGCTTTTAGAAGAGAGTGGAAAGTCAGATGGAAGGAAGAAAATATGAACGGAGGCACAGTAAAAGGAATGAAAGGGGTTGCAGCCAGGGACGTTAGATGTCTGAGGAAAGGTGAGATAAGTGGTGCAAGAGAGAAACAAAATATCTTCTACCTCCTTTCATGCCATAAACGCCGCGAGACATTTCACTACACGCGAGGGAGAGATAATCTTCAAGAAGACCGGCTTCCGAATCGCCCTCAACAGGAACCTAACGGTTACTGAAGTTTGAGCTTTTGAGCACAAGACCAGTAGGGTGTTTCTTGCTTAACACGGTTCCTTCCAGGATATCTCCTGCGTCCTTACATCCCTTTCACTTACTTTCCATATCCAGTTCATGCTTTGCTGTATAAAATGAGGACTGGGCCCCGGGCCAGATTTAATTTACTTTCCTTCATGATGGCAGTTAACACCATTGCATCATAATTATTATTATTATTATTATTATTATTATATTATTATTATTATTATTATTCAGAAGATGAAACCCATTCATATGGAACAAGCCCACAGGGGCCATTGAATTGAAATTCAAGATTCCAAAGAATACGGTCCTCATTAGGACGTAAGAGAAGATAAAGGGAAATACAGAAAAACAGAGATCTCACCTATTAAAAAGAAAAAAAAATTAATAAATTAAAATGCCAAGAGAATAGCATTAGTGTAGTAATGCATTGCATCTTCGCTTGAACTTTTGAAGTTCAAATTGCACGATATCCTCAAGGTCCAACGGTGTGAGGAATAAAGGACCTCTGGAACTGAGAAGTTAGACAGCGAGGGCCATAAAGGATAGTAAAGCACATTAGTCCGAAAGTCCAACGCCGTTAACGCATTTAATTCGTGGATCATGCTTTATGATAACATTAAAATCACCTGGCAGTGGAACAATCACATTAGTTATAATTATAAGGAGAAGAATGATGATTTACTAAGCAGAATCTTTCACCTGACAAGACCCTGACCTTAACTATCTATAGTTAATAGTATCATGACACCACCTTAGCTAATGATGCTAAACAATTAACTTAGGAAATTATTCCTTTCTTACACAAACCAGGCCACTTTAGACCTGTCTCCAAAACAAAAGGACGTGGATTATCGAAGGATATAGACTCCTTTCTGATGTAATGCCCCATTGTATGACCACAGTTTAGACTAACTAGAAAGCGTGATAAAATCACGATAAATTCTACCAAAAAAGAACACGTTATTTCACGGAAGAAAAGATATAACGTTGGACTTGCGTTGAAGTTGAATTTGCATACGAAATATTAAGAACAAACGTCGTTTGCTTAGACTGTGCTTGGAGATCAAGGACCCGCCGGTCCTTCTGAACACAATAGTCGACTACATAACGATCAAGCATGACGTCCATCTCACAAATGAGTCTCCAAGTACCGTGGCTAATTGCAGAAATAAACGGCACGCGGTAAGTGGTGAAAGGCTCGGAGAGAGAGAGAGAGAGAGAGAGAGAGAGAGAGAGAGAGAGAGAGAGAGAGAGAGAGAGCTGTAAGTACTCAGATAATTGTCTCGCTTGTAAAAAGAAGAAGAAGAAGAAGACTATTTGTTTTCTACATTATCTGTCTCAAGCATAATTGAGTATTGCTTCTCAGACCTGACCCCCAATAACAGGTCATAAATTTCGTGAGTTCATGACTTGGTCCAACTCGCGGCGGCTGTAATATTTTTATGGTCTCGTACGACGAGGCCCGAAGTCCGTTTCCTGATGGCTTCCTTAAAGGTTTTCCGGATTTCAATCCTAATAATGAATCGTAATAAATTCCAAACTGAATTTTTTTTTGTTAAATGAAAACATAGCCTTATTATCTTTGCGTTTACTTCGTGCATAGGAAGTGATTCGCCTTAGAGGCTTTGAAAGGATTTGAATCACGAGCAGAAGATAATGATTAGTCTAGAAAAGGGTTAATGATATTATTTTACGGGTTCTTGAAATGAATTTGCTGGTGGTGTTACACCTCAGAAGAGCTTAGGGTTGTCATTTACTTTCTTTGTTGTTATTATTATTATTTTTTTTTTCTTTTGTCTATCACAGTCATCCTATTCGACTGGGTGGTTTTTATAGTGTGGGGTTCCGGGTCTCACCCTGCCTCCTTAGGAGTCCATCACTTTTATTTTTATTATTATTATTATTATTATTATTATTATTATTATTATTATTATTATTATTATTATTATTATTATTATTATGTGATTTTATATCATCACTTTCTCGTGATCTTAAATGGAAAAATAAAGTCCGCAGTAGTATGTATGTAGGATATTGCCATACACAGGATGCTTTCGCCAACTTGGTCAGTTGGCCTCTTCAGCCTATTATTATTATTATTACTATTATTATTATTATTATTATTATTATTATTATTATTATTATTATTATTACTGGAAAGAGAAACCCACAAGATTCCTGTGTATAACTTGTTTACTTGTAAATATTTACATGTTACTTCTAAACTCGAGTACTTTCAGGTCCTAACTGTGACCCTTTTTCAAGAGATGAGGTAGTCAGGCTGGTTCAAGGCCCAGCAGTCTTCTGGAACTTCTTCTCCCTGTGCTGTCATTTATATGATGGCTGTCCTGGTTTCATATAAATGACAGCACAGGGAGAAGAAGTTCCAGAAGATTGCTGGGCCTTGAACCGTCCTGACTATCTCATCTCTTGAAAAAGGGTCACAGTTAGGACCTGAAAGTACTCGAATTTAAAAGTAACATGTAAATATTTACAAGTAAACAAGTTATACACAGGAATCTTGTGGTTTTCTCTTTCCATCTTCAGAAGAAAACTGAAAGAAGTTTTTGTTTGATTATTATTATTATTATATGTGGTTACTGAAGCGCAAAAACAGACCTATATAAATTTCAGTAGAATGATTGGGAAATTACGCTCCAACCTTAGGGAACTTGCAAGCACAAAGCAGCTGTAGAACAAACCCACTCGCCATTTTGCGACCCACTAAAAAAAAAAAAAAAAAAAAAAAAAAAACTAAATGCCCTCGGGTGTTTCTAAGGCCCAGAGATCCGTCAGCATTAACTTCTCATACTCGGGAGTCTTCTAGCCTCATTTCACTCGACATTCTTCTGTTAACCCCAGTTTAGAGATCATTATGTCAGAGGGACTTCAACTGGAGCGTCGTCCCGCGCGCACTGCAATTTCGTTTGGAAGCATAAGTGGTCGTTACAAGCTCTGCATTACAAATAACCGCTCGTCCGTAATTGATAGGTCTCGTGGACCATTTCGTGATGAGAGGCTTGTCGTAATTTGCTTTCGTGACGTCGCATCAAAACTCTCTCTCTCTCTCTCTCTCTCTCTCTCTCTCTCTCTCTCTCTCTCTCTCTCTCTCTCTCTCTCTCTCTCTCTCTGCCAAGTGCGATCAGATAGGGAATTTGGAAAGAAAATGCAGAGTTGTCATGTATCAATTTCAAAACTCGATGGAGGTGTATATATACAACGGAATGAACTTCTGATTAATCTGAGAGCACATCCAAGTAAGCATTACGAACACTACGGAGATAACTATTACTGCAAAAGGTGTCTCTACTGTTTGCAGCCTCTAAATCGATGACCCACAAGATTACAGTAGACCACCGAAAAGGAACCAGAGCTACGAGTATATCTTTAAATTTTAGCCGCAATATGGTTTTATTCATTTTATCTCTTACACAGATACTAAATTGTGCTACAGGCTGCTCCAGGAGCAAAAGCCCTTGCTGGGATAAGCCAGCTCAATCCTCCGGAGCGGGGGACCTGGTGGGAAAGTTTTTGTCATTCCCGTCATGAATATCAGCGAATATTAATTAATATTTGTTTATATTTCAACGAATAACACCAAAAATGGATTACATCTAAACCAGGAAAAGTTGCTAGTCACAGCATATCCTCACAAGAGAACACACAAATAAAAAAAAAGTTTAAAATTTGAGGCAGACAGGGGTATTCTAGAGAGTAAACGAAAGGAGGGATTCACAAAGGCCTTCATTAAACAAAAGGGGAATTATTTCTCACGCTTTATCAATCTCATTTTTAAATTGAGAGGACCTCCTCTTACTCAGCTATTACCTCACTTTCTCATTACGATTTAGGAAGTGGGGTTCGACAGAGATTCAGCCTCTGAATCACTGCTCTTTAAAATGACGGTCAGATTTTTGCCCTCCTTCACTAAGGCGAGCAACGAACGAGCAATGAAAAATACAAAAGGAAGATTAGGATCACCCGTTATAGTGTGGTGCAAACAGGGATTTCATTTTCAGTCAAGCCTTGTTTGCCAGTGACTGTCCTGATTAAAGATTATAAAGCTTTGAGCTTAGGTGAGACATTCATTTACCTAAGTTAGAAAAATATAACATTTTTGGTGTAAATATCGCCATTTAATTTAGCACTTTCCTTTGCATGTGTAATTAAAAGCCACACATATGCATACATATTTGCGCAGGTATTGTATCATCATTATGCAAATTATGTGTACATACATAATTGTATATATATGTATGTATGTATACATATACTATATATATATATATATATATATATATATATATATATATATATATATATATATATATATATATATATATATATATATATATATATATATATATATATGGCAAATTACTTTCTCGCCGGGGTTTTAGGATGGGCCAAACCAAATAAACCAAATAATTATTGACATATTTAGCAATAGATTATATTGATTATAATTATGTGCAAATATAGTAGATAAAAAAAATCAGTAAATAATACCAATCGGCTATAAATAGGAGGCTCCGAGGAATAACTTTCCTGAGTCCGTCGTTAGTGAGGAACATTTGCGCGACTCACAACAAATTCCTCAGTTAATGAGGAGGCATTAGGAGGCTTTAATGAGGTCTTGCAAATGCTACACGTCAGAGCACGACTAATGACTGAATTGCTCTCTTGTTAATGTTAGCACTTTACGACTTTGTGTGCTCTCTCTCTCTCTCTCTCTCTCTCTCTCTCTCTCTCTCTCTCTCTCTCTCTCTCTCTCTCTCTCTCTCTCAAGTTAGCAAAAGGAGGATACAATAAGTTGCAATAGATCTCCTTCATGATTATACCAATATTCGAAAAATAAATTAGTTGAAAATTGGACATGGACAGAAAACTATAACACGTATGACAAATTAAACAAAAGAAAATGCCTTCTGTGCATGTATTTGTTTATGCATGAGGTGTTTCTGAGTTTATAATGTAGATGAATGTGTTTATTCAGGTTGCATTCGTCACTGTCAAGACGTCCGAACAAATAGGCCTAAGCCCTGACTTTAATCTTTAAGGGTCAAAGGTCCCCAGCGAGTAGCAAAAACAGGGGACAGGTCATTTCACTCAAGCACAATGTTCTGGAGCAAAAAAACAGACAAAGCAAACAGACGTCTAATCAGCACCCAAGCCCTTTCCACCCACGTAGGACCTGAGGAAAGCTGGCAAATGCCTCCTGATGACTCAGAGGGTAGGCCAATGGGCCAAGCAAAAAACCCATTCTGTCTCACAGGGACAGCAGTGTCACCTGTCAGTAAAAATCTGTCAAGCCCTGAACGGTGCTTGAAGTAGAGACCAAGTAAAAGAAAAGTAGTTAGCAGGTGATTATATTGTGGAAAATGGCTAATAAAAACAAAAGCCGTAATCAAACACAAAGATGATTTAATTTTGTGTACGTTCATATAAGTGGAGCCTCAGACTGATTTCTTACGTACGACAATCTCACCTCCTTTAAGTGGTCTTTCCTTCTCAAACAGAATTGGGGGGGGGGAGAAGAGTGATGTCTGAGGTCCAGCTCCTCTGACAAAAGACAATTAAGTCTTCAGCGAGGCCATAAACAGAGATTGGACGTTGTTTACTCAAGTGAAAGAAGAAGAAGAAGAAGAAGGGCGCACGAGATAAATCACTTTTAGTTTAGTTTACTTGGGTTGAACGTATTCGTGGTATGATGATTAGCAGAGAGAGAGAGAGAGAGAGAGAGAGAGAGAGAGAGAGAGAGAGAGAGGTGGCTAGTTGCTATACGTGAGAGAAATAAATCTGTACATACATTATATACAGTATATGTGTGTGTGTGTGTATGTATGTATGTATGTATGTATGTATGTATGTATGTATGTATGTATGTATGTATTAAGTGTGTTACTGCAGACAGATTTAGCCTGTTATAAGCAGCTTTGTTAGTTCACGCACGAGAACACTCGTATGACACGGGAAATCGGAAGTAATAAAGTAGTAAAAATGTTTATAACCTCATATATATGCTTATCTTTATATTTAGCTACCAAAAGTACAACCCACTTCTCTCTACTCACATACCCGTCAGATTGCCAAATTCTTTCCTGCTCTTTCCAGAGACCTACACTTGTCAGGAATTCAATGTCCGTTGGGAGTTTATCAGTCCTTCACCTACACTTCGGATTCCAGTCAGAAGGGGCACACTTCCTAGGCTTTGTCGAAAGCCACATGGAGCCTGACGTGAAATGAGAAGACCTCTGCCGAAGAATCAACCCTTCATTGAGGATAGCTTACGCTACGCTATACAGGAGGATGGCATAACGGCACTTAGTTGCAGGAGATACACAAAGACCTAAGCCCACTGACAAGGAGTTACTAGTCCTGCGGAACTGCCCCATATACAGCTGCCATCTAGTGGGAAGGCTCATTGTTACATGAGTTGCAAACATTTACTCATTAGCTATTTTGAGTGACACGGTGTCACTAATAGTTTGGGTATTCCAATTATTTCGTGGTTATTTGGTGTCTTGATGCATCCACGTGCAGAAGTACATATATTGGCGTTAACAAAATTTACTGGGTCAGTTAAATTGTTCTTATCAGACTAAAACTCTTACATACCCGCTGTTTTTCAAGTAAATTTCCTACTTTATATTTATAAGTGCCGCTACTCAATTAAGAAACATCAGCCTTTAGAGAAAGTGAAAGTGTGAGAGCACAGAAAATGAAAGGCAAAAACAATAGGTTTAAATGATGAGGGAAGATAACATCCTTGGTGGCTCCCATTGTGGAAACTAAAACTCCAAGCAAAGAATGGGGCAATCAGATGTGCTTGAGCTGGAGCCAGATAGGATAAAACCAGTAGCAAAGTTGAGTCAAAGGGAAACATTAACATTAAGGAGAAAGTTGAAAACGAAACGGTGCGAAGTAATTAAGGAAGATAAAGCTCCGATAACCTTATTTGATATTTCTTCAAGTACTTGGTTGGTTTTTCTGAGACCTTCAAACGTTTCCCATGTGGAGTATTCTGTGGAGTATACGTTTCCCATGTGGAGTAAACTTCAGAACTTAATGTTTGAATGAAAAGCAGAATTATTCTGAGCTCTTTTATTAGACTTCGCGAAATATTGCTGGCAAGTAGCTAGCAACTCTTTCTCCCTCTTACTCTAAGCCGTCAGTGAATCTTTCTGCAACGTGTAGGCTATGCCTCTTCTCAAATATCAGTTGAAATATAAAAAAAAATGATCCCCTTATTCTTTTGATTTCTTAGACTTTAACACGAGTTTTATATACGATCACTTTTTCCATTAATACTACGAGGACAATATTATTAACTCTGTTGAGTTGCGATCATATTTTCTAAATATCAGTGAATTGTATTTTAGATGCTGTGTATCATTTAATTACATCCTAAAACATAGTCTCAAAAAAAATGTTATAATAAAAAGCTGCGAAAATTCGAGAACCAAGAAGATTCTTGACATGGTGTACTGTATTCAAGCAAGCCTTACTTGTGTTTTATTACATGTCGTCACATCGATAACCTTGTCCATAAACTAAAATATTGACCATTCAATTATCCTTTCCCCGTAAGTAAACAAACAGTTCCTCAGACCTGCTGACATTCACCATAAATTCTTGTGTAAAGGAACATTGCTGCCGGTCACTTCACCTTGAGAAGCTTCGATGACAGATTCCTTTTTTTTTTTTTTTTTTTTTTTTTTTTTTTGCAAAAAATTCTGCCGTAGTTGCGACAGAGTTCTAGCTGACAGTTCTTGCAGCAAGAAAATGACAAGATTGAGTATTCATGACAAAACTCGTTCAAAAAATGGCAGATAATTTCGTAAGGTTCCTCTGAGCCGTACAGTCATTGAGAGATATATAGACGAAAGCGGCAATAATTACTGGTCTCCAGTTTGTTTTATGGAATAATGATATCATAATTATCCTCATGTCAATCATTATGGTTATTTTTTATATTTACATAATCATTAAGAAGAGAAAAATGCCAGTTAAGAGAAATTTGTGTTTCTATTATCGTTTCTGTTATCGTAGTAGTACCAGTATTACAATAATAATAGCAATAATAATAATAATAATAATAATAATAATAATAATAATAATAATTATTATTATTATTATTATTATTATTATTATTATTATTATTATTATTATTATTATTATTATTATTATTATTATCATTATTATTATTATTAATGTTCTACAATGAAACCTTGGAAAAACAACAAAAGTTCAACATGATGGCGTGTTGATAGCCACACCTCCGTATCAGAACAGAGAATCGGCATCGTTTGCAATGTCACGAACACGATGACATCTCTGTACCCAAGGTGAGATCACCCGAAAGAGAGAGAGAGGTGTTAGCCATAATCCAGGGAAAATACGTGATACTGGAAGCCAGTGAAAGAACGCAACTGTTGAATACTGTGATAGATATTTCAGTGTTATGTCTTTTTTTTTATTTATTTATGATTTTCATTATAGTTGTTTTCCCTATAATGTTTCGCTCGTCTATTGGCTTCCCTTTTTCTTTGGGGGGGGGGAAGGAAAAACATCATTTCTGAAAATAAATAAACATCCACATGGGTAAAGTGTAAAAATAACTAACAGTATCAAACAGCCCCATCCCCCCCCCAAAAAAAAAATAGAACAGGAACGGAAAATAAGTAAATTATGAAGGTAAATCAATAAATAGGTAAATATGCGCACACATGAAGATTAATATAATTAGAAAATCATAATGCAGTACCGTACCGTTTCAAAGAGTTAATACCCACTATTTTACAGTAAAGAGATATTAGTACAGGTAAAACGAAGAACGCAGATTTAAACGCCAAATTAAAATGGAAATTAACGATGACATAATTCTGTGATAAACAAATCCCTTTGTTTCATTACTGAAGATCTTCGTTTAATAGTGGAGAATATTTTTGACCGATGTTCGAAGACAGTAATTCATTATTTATTACGCCACATACTTTAAATAATTATAACGCTTCATTATTGCATGATATCAACGATTAAAAATTAAGTAAAGATAAATTCTATTAAAACGAAGGAGACCTCCTTCCCAAAACAAAACAAAAAATAAAAAGAATTTGCAAATGAATAAAAGATATTTTATTCCTCGGTAAATTCTTGTGCAAACTCAGCGCCGTCCATCCGAAGCTTAGTCGGTGGTGGGGAATGGAATGTCTCTCTCTCTCTCTCTCTCTCTCTCTCTCTCTCTCTCTCTCTCTCTCTCTCTCTCTCTCTCTCTCTCTCTCTCTCTCGCTTGACACTGTGATGCTCTGATTCCTCCCTCAAATTATGTATGTTTAAGACACTGTCGTGTTTTGCAATGGCGAAAAAAATGAAGCCGCGGACTTTTCCACGCATATTGAATATATTCGTCATACTTGAGAGAGAGGGAGAGTGAGAGTATGCCAAGAATTGTAGTAACAATTTCGTTACAAAATTTCCACTGTCATGTATATAAGTAGTAATTATGCATTTCGAGTTAAACTCCGCCATCTCACTGACAATTCTTTACTCGGCATTCTCTTGTGAAAAAAAAAATTATATTGTTTTAAGTAAAAAAAAAAAAAGACTCTTCAGCTTCCATCCGAACTTAAGAGAGAGAGAGAGAGAGTATGCCAAGAATTATAGTAACAATTTCGTTACATAATTTCCTGTTTCATGTATATAAGTAGTAATTATCCATTTTGAGTTAAACTCCTCTATCCCACTGACAATACTTCACTTGGCATTCTCTTGTGAAAAAATGTATATTGTTTTAAGTGAAAAAAGATTCTTCAGCTTCCATCCGATTCTAGTTTAGATTTCCCCTGTCAAAACAACTGATTTGTGAGTCTGAATATAACCGTTAAGTAGAAGACAATTTCCAACTTACGCATTAAGCTGTATCTAAGATAACGAAAACTGACATCGCATTATGAATCCTTGAATAAAAATAAATTTTAATAAAATCGTTATATATTCTCTGTGGTAAAATCTTCAATTTACTGATAAATTTAACGATCAGTTCCGATTAGTGCTAATATGATAGGGTCAAAATCATTCGCATTATCTGGGTGAATTCGTTTTTGTTATAACCCTTCTTTATTTTTTATTTTCGTTACGGAGTAATTTTCTTTATAATGCACTGTAAGTAAAATGATCAAGTATATTTGTATTTTAGCAAATAAACAATTACGACGGTTATAAAGAGAATATATATATATATAAACAACTCGATCATGACTAACGATTTGATGAATCAAGAGAAAAAATGAGGTAACAAAATGAGTACGAAAACAAGTAAAAAATGCGCCGAAGTTTCTTCGGCGCAATCGAGTTTTCTGTACAGCGTATAATCAAGGCCACCGAAAATAGATCTATCTTTCGGTGGTCTCGGTATAATGCTGTACGAGCCGCGGCCCATGAAACTTTAACCACGGCCCGGTGGTGGCCTTTCCTATATCGTTGCCAGAAGCACGATTATGGCTAACTTTAACCTTAAATATGATAAAAACTACAGAGGCTAGAGGGTTGCAATTTGGTATGTTTGATGATTGGAGGGTGGATGATCAACATACCAATTTGCAGCCATCTAGCCTCTGTAGTTTTTAAGATCTGAGGGCGGACAGAAAAAGTGCGGACGGATAGTTTCTTTTACAAAAAAACTAAAACAGAGAAGCATCATTTACACCAAACTGGCATAAAAGTCATCTGAAGCCATGACAGTGCTACTGCCTTGAGCATACTCCTAGTCATCATGCAAACGAGATCATCAGAATGATCGCTTCATGCTAATTCGAAGTGAACTGAGAGTACAGAGCATTGCGCGCAGTTCATCTGGGGAAATATTACCTTAGGTCCTCGCTTCATCATGACAGTAATAAGCCTTACGGCATAAAGATGCGAAAAAGAAAGAAAAAAAATAAATTCTACTTATCTCCTTATATATTTGTTTAGCAAAGCTGTCTATATTTTCCTCTACAAGTCTCAAAAACTGGTTTCTTCTTAGCCTTTTAACGTGAGATGCCGTTCAGCCATAACAAAATTTTCTTTGCCGAAATAAAATTAGTTTGGAGGATCCATCCCTTTGCAACGGCACATCGTAAGTTACGTAACAGCTTAGATCCGTTTCTGCTTTGGTTTCTTCCCAATTTCACTTTAACAAAATCTGATACCTTTTCTTTTTTACTTGTTTTGACATGGGTCCTTTTTCACAATATATATTTCCAATTACACTTCTAAGTCTTCTTTGAATTACTGTTGAAATATTTATTAATCTTTTCCACAACTTGTCTGGCCAACCCCACGAACGGAGAACGCAGGAGAAGATAAGATTGGTGACTTTCCTAATTGACTGTTAAAGATAGTTAAGAGAAGTGACATTTTGCGGCACGCGGCCTTGGGCGGGGGGGATAGTGGGGTTTTGTCTGGTACTTAAGCGGGAAAAGAACTTATGCTCATTTATGCATGCGTCAAACATAAAAATAAAATGACGATGCTTGTGTTCATATTTCCTTTCAAATGGATAAATGAAAAGGTATAAAAGTAAGATTAATGTCTTCAAGAATATGGTAATCTATGAACACTCGTAAAAATTTTATGTGCTTGACCAGTTTAACAAACAGCGATGCGAATATTCATGAACATAAGAAGTAAATATATAAAAAAAATAGTAAAGTAATTACTACATACATTGGTTTTAGCTCCTTCGTTAAGCTCACTCAGTTTAACATGAAATGAATCTAGGAGATATGAGTAATGTACATCCAACTGCGGGTCTGTCCCATACTTTCGTATCTATTAACCAATGCATGTGAAGGGCTGTCTTATACTAAGAGCTGTGGTACAGCATTTCTTAAAAGAATCTTGAATTACATGTTGCCAATTTTAACGTTGCTTCCACTTACAACAAATACTCAGACTCAAATTTTCCCTTGATGCAAGGAGATCCCGATGAGAGAAACAAGATTGCTTCTTAAGTGTGCGTTGAAGTCTTCATCGCCATGTTCAGCATCTATTCTCGTGCCTTCAGTTCTGGGCACTTTTCTATAACATCTGCACTTATGAAGCTATAGTTACTATTCTGTACACCTAATATACATACATGTGACACTTTACAGCATGTGCTATACACTCGCACTGTCAGAGAAAAAGGAGAAAAACGGAGCTGAGACTCGTATTAAAAATTGTATGAATAACAGATATAATACCTTCCATATTTTCGAAACTGGCCTGTGATGGAATAAAGCCAGTTTCCCAGTAGAGTGACTAGTCGTAGGCATCAGTTTCAAAAAGGATGGATAACAAAACGATGTAAAAAAAAAAAAAGTAAACTCTGCTCCATCACGGCCCAGCTTAGCCACTTCGAAAATATGGAAGGTTTTATCCGTTATTTATACAATATTTTAAAATGGTCCTCAGCCTCCGTTTCTCTTGCTTTTCTCTGACGGCACATGTGTATGACACATGCAGTACAGTATCACACACATGTATGCATGCAAGGTGTACAAAATAGTAATTTCAGTTTCCTAAGTGAAAATTTCCCAGAAAGGTACCAAAAACGCAAGAATAGATTCTGAACATAGCGAAAGATTTCATCGCTTATATAAGAAGCAATTTTGTTTCTCTCATCGGGATCCCCTTGCATTAATGGAAAATCTCTGTCGGGATACTTAAGTGAACGCGTTATATTTGCTTGTATTATAATTTAAAGTTCTTTTAAGAAATGCAGTACTTATGCTATAAGTAGAGAGCAGACCCTTCGCTTGCACTGGCTAATAAGTAAGAAAGTATGGGACAGACCCGTAGTGGAATGTACATTACTCACATCCACATTTATTTAATGTCAGGCTGACTGAGTTTAACGGAGCTACAACCAATGTTACACGCGGTATAATATATATACGAGTATATATATATATATATATATATATATATATATATATATATATATATATATATATATATATATATAAATATACAAATATATGTATATACATATGCATATATATAAATAATATATATATATATATATATATATATATATATATTATATATATATATTATATATATATATATATATATATATATATATATATATATATATATATATATATATATATATATCAGCGTTTTACAAACATAAGTACATTTCAGTATATCATATATCAATGTACTTACCAGTATCACGATGCCTCGAGCATTTTCCATCCAGTTAAAAAAATCCTGTCTATTGCAAACGCACACGCACAAGAAAATATTTCAATAATGTCCTACAATAGACAGCACTGTTCACGAGTACCAGCGAGCTAAAAAAAAAATTATAAAAATGTACAATGAACCATTTCGCGTAAATGACTTCAAAAGTAGGTTTCCCGAACAGACCACGTGAAGACCAGTTAAGTCAACCAGACGCACATGCTCCCTGCGACTACAAAACAATAATACGACGGCTTTCTAATTAAGTGAAGATGAGCCCTCGCTCGCTGGCTAGCTCAACCCGCCGGCGACGTGAGCTAGTCTGACGGAGGGGAGAGAGGAAAAATGTCGTACAGTACGTCCATAGGGTGGTCGAACACGTCCCGATGGCGTTCAAGGTGAAGTTGCGAATGCGGTCGCCGCTTGTGAAGTTCGCGTCACGCTTCGTACTACGTTGCTGCTACTGCGGTGCTGTAGTAGTAGTAGCAGTAGTAGTAATAGTAGCCCTAGTAGTAAGATGCAAGAGGCAGGTGCAATAGCGATGGAGAATTTTGTTTGTTTAGTTTTTACTAACGGTCTTTTAGGGTGAATATACATAATAATGTTAGGTCACGGATACAAAAAAAAAAAAAAAAAAAAATCTTCCTTGAAAGTGAAAGTAGAGATTGTAAATAAAATTGATACATAATTTCTTTGGTAAAAAAATAGAAACAATACATAACAGCTTTTGACAGAGTGAAAATAGAACAAATGCTTTGCTATTAGAACCTCGTACCTAAAATGAGGACGTTTAGAAAAATGTGAACAGAAAAGGCTGTGGCCTGATTAAAAATACTACAAGAAAGAGTTATAAACCTGAGTTTCTAAAAGCTTTGATACCAAAGACATTCAACGAAGGATCTTTGAGACAACTGTATTTACGAGGCACGATCGTTATTGACGACTCCAAAACTTGTAAAAATAAAAAAAAAATAATAAAAAATACTGGAAACTTGAAGATTTTCTTAGATGAGCAAGTTATTCAGGAAAACTATACAGTATATTCTAAGTGACGAGATGGAAGTCTCCACCTCACTGAACCAAATACTAAAGCCCAAAGGAAGGCTTATCAAAATCATTCGGATGATGAAGACATTTCTTTGATGTTGGACAAGGAGTTGGAATAAGTTCGCTCTTTAAAAACAGTTGGAATGACGTTATGACTGAAAAGTTCCAACTCATTCCAGTCCCTTAGTAATATTTGTATGAGAATGACACTTGTAAAAGGTTGTAGGAGTAATGTTTGTATGGGAATGACACTTGTAAAAAGTTGTAAGAGAATTATTTTTCTTTCTACAGGGTTACCCGATGAACGATGAGCAAATCATAGCAGCATTTTACATCAATATAACCAAGAATATTATTAATTCGATATAATACCTATAGAGAAATGCACGTGGGAATAAAAACAGTGCTTAAATAGTCTAGTGTTTATTATGGATGGCCTAATGTATAAGTAAAGCAAATGAAATGAATATAATGAAATTTGAGAAACATGTACTACCTGATGCAATGACCAGAAGAATTATTACTCTCTCTCTCTCTCTCTCTCTCTCTCTCTCTCTCTCTCCTTAGTCAGTATAATATCAGCTACGTAACCTACGTCAGGCACTCATCCTATGATGCAATCCTTCGTAAATCCCGCCCACAGTATGAACCCACGAAAACTGTAATTGGTCGCATCCTCGCTCTTAAGCCATGGAAGGTTAGGACTAGTGGCGAATCTTACTAAGTCCCGCTTTTCCGCCTTTCTGACAGATAAGCTGTCAAGCGTTTTCATTTCAGTTTGTAATATAATATATCTGCACGCTGCTTGCTAGTACTGTCTTAGCAAATTCAACAGACTTTTAGTAAGTGTATCTATGGTGCATCAGTATAATGTGACTAGATATAATAAGTAAAAAGCAACAATAATTTGTATGAGCGATTGGCAAAATACAATCGCTCATATAATTCATTGGGGTTTTTTACTTATTTAGTAAGTGTAATTGGCCATTTGTTTTGTTTTGCGCCGTTGTTGCTCGTTTACGAGATCAGAGTGCCAGTGGATCATTTGTTGTTGTACTGAAGTCACTAATTTAACAAATTAGGGTGTTAGCTCACCATTTAGTTTTGCACTGTTGTTGCTAAGTTCACCGATCCGGAATATTAGTGGGCCATTGTTCCGCTTTGTTGTTGCTAGTTCAGTCAGATTATGATGCTAGTTGGTTGTTCGATTTTGCATTGTTCGAGTGGACTACTTATTTTCACGCTTCTGTTGTTAGCTCACTAAACCAGTAATTAATGAGCCATTTTTTTACAAAATAAAAAAAAATGTATATGTTTGTATGAAATTCCCTTTTGTACATGTTTCTCTTTTTATAATGAGGTACACCATATTTTTCAAAAGGTGGATGGCTATGAAAGCTCTTGGTGAAAGCTCGTCAAAGTTGGCAGCCCTGCATAATCAACAATTAACTCATCCAAATAACGTGTCTCCATTGAATCTACAGTTTCTTCATAATGCTAAAATAAAATACCTAGCATTTCTTTTGTTTTTCTTTATTTTCTCCCGTTAATGAAGAGCAACGGAGATAGGCCACTCCTTCAACGTAACTGCAGGTATAATTGAACCTAGTTGTGAGTTTCAAATGATGATTCATTTGTTTAAGCTTGATTTACACAAATGATAATTCATTTGTTTAAGGCGGAGTTACACAAATGATAATTCATTTATTTAAGGTGGAGTTACACAAATGATAATTCATTTGTTTAAGCTTGAGTTACACAAATGATAATTCATTTGTTTAAGCTTGAGTTACCTGTGCATTTAAGGTATTTTTCAAGGATTTAAAATTCCTAGTTTGATAAAAAATGTCGAATATCAGTTTTCTTGTTCAAATGAAAGTGATCAGTGAATGATATTCAGACGTAATTAAATCATTTAATGGCTATTTTTATAGTCAGTGAAACCACAGATGATGATTACTGTTCAGCGCAGGATCCATTCATAATATCTTTCCCTAAATATCCAATATGCATAATTTATTACAAGGTTTTTTAATGACGCCTCTAATGTTTTACTTATGGTAATTCTCTGAGTATTATTTAGAATAATTTTTTTCACGTAGATTCGTACAACGATAGTACCTGAATTTCTTTAATTAGGATGAGAAAAATGTATTTCCTTATCTTACAACTTTATTAAAAATCTGACTTTCATATATAGTATATAAAAAATCACAGAATTTGACTGTTATGTTCTTAGTTTCGATTTGATGTTTTGAACGAACTGAAGATAGCTACCAACAAAAGACTTAAATCTACCTAACTTGCATCGTAGGCCTACCTGTGGTAGCACTTAGGCCCTCTTGTACCATCACCTCAACCCACTTGTACCGTCTCTTAGGCCAACTTGTACCATCACTGTCGTAGCGTTCAGCAGAAACTACATGACCATTTAACAGTGAATAATCGAACTGTACCATTATTTTGGTTTATATGGAAACATTTTATATAAGAATGTCAGCTTGCTATATTACTCCGACCTTTGACCCTGAAAGGTTAGTCATGTATTATAAATCCTTGAATATGTTCACAAAGTTTGGCCCTTAAAGGTCAAAGGTCAGAGTCATAGGTTTTCGGTGATTTGAGTGCCTCACAAACGGCTTCCTAACAAGTTGACGAATTATGAGGATAATTCCGTCGTAATTAAGTTTAAGACGAAATTATCCTCATAATTCGTCAACTTGTTAGGAAGCCGTTTGTGAAGCATTCAAGTCACCAAAAATCTATGGCTTTGGCCTTTGACCTTTAAGGGTCAAACTTTGTGAACATATTCAAGGACTTATAATTCAACAGTACGAAAGGAATGCCACAATTACGTAGGCGGCCACGAAGTATTTAAACTGCCGAAAATCTGCGACTGTTAACCATTTATCTTTCAAGGTCAAACCTAGCAAACTTATTTCTTTGAAAATGAACATGAAAAAAGATCATAAAAAAAGACTATTTTTTCAAAATTTACCTTTTCCTTAATACACAAGAACCTTCCAGGCACTCTACTAAACAATAGAAAAAATATTTTAGCAATTGAGAAAATAAACAACAATAACAATGAAAAACAAATAAAACAAAAAGGATCTCTGTTGCAGTCAGACACACTTTTGGTTATTAAAACTATAAGCTAAAAACTAACAACAAGAAATAGGGAGACAGAGAGAGAAGCACACGCAACATAGGACCAGCTGAAATGTCAATTGTCTTAATGATTATTTTGAGAGCCGTGTTTCGACTTAGCGTAACATTGACACATAATGATATTGAATTTCTATCCGTATAATTTTCCACGAAAAGATTTCCTCCGGTTGATATGAGATAGAATGGTAACGTTTCTTAGCAAGAGAATAGCTTGATGTTCTCTACGAGTAATGTCTATTAAAAGTATCCCTCAATGCTACGAGATCTTGTTATGTTGAATAAGATGTTATCTCTGAAGCTATTACAAAATTCAAATTGCTTCTAAGCACTGGCGTTAATTTCACATGCGCATTCTAACTGCGCAAGTAAGCCTATCTAACACTGAGCAAACGTAATCTTTTGTAGGGATCATGAAGTTATTCTCAGTTGTTAAATTTACAGTTAGTTTTGCATTTTGAAAGTAATTTGGAACAATGACGCGCAAAGCCTCTTCTCTCGATTCTATTATTTACTTTGTGACATTATTTTAAAGTATCTTTTATCCTTTATTGTCGCCATTTTCTTAGGCTCCAGATAACGTCATTCTATTTTGAACAGAGTCTATTTAAAATATGCATTTTTCTTAAAATAATTACAAGCACAGAAAGACAGGAAAGCAAATAAACTGTCCTGAGCAAATAAAAGACGCTGCAATTCGATGAAAAGGGTTAATGAAATTACTCGATAAATCAGAGGAACTCCCAGGAGTACAGGAATGAAATATTTCACGCGATAAATAATTATGTACTTTGGCGTCGGAATGAAACAGCACAGCACACTTGATGTGGTTTGCTTAAATAGTAAATAAAGAAGTAATCACTAATCAGTAACCTAAATAACTGGCATTAAAGGTGTGGAAACTATAACAGCGAAAGTTGAGCCCCAAAGTTGGATAGAAAGAAGTAACGGAGAGAGAGAGAGAGAGAGAGAGAGAGAGAGAGAGAGAGAGAGAGAGAGAACTTTCGAAGTTTCCAGCAACTCAGTATCTTGAAATCTCCAATTTTGGCAAAATACAGGAGTATCTTTGAGGTAACCTTCAGCTTCCTGCGTGACTGCGGGAGTGGTCTCTTTCGAATGTTACCATTCTGGAGCTGTTTCCGGTTTCCAAAAATGTGACGACTCGAACAGGATTGATGCTTCAGATGAAGGTGACGAAACTATAATACGGATCGGGATTGCTGAGCTAAAAGTCTCCAGTTCTAATTTAAATCATAGCTTCTAAAACTTGAAAATTTATATTTTATTCAAAGTGATATTTACGATGATGTTGGCACCTATAGTAAAGATGTAGGTCTAGAAACAAGTCAGATTTAACTTGAAAACAGAAAGGATTTTGCAGTACCGCTGACTGAGCTCAAAGCTAAAAGTTAAGAAGTAAAAAGTAAGAGGAAAATTTTCAGCAAAACCTAATGATCTTGAAGGAAATGTTAGAACCATCCCAAAAGCTAGTGATCTTGGAGGAAATGTTAGAACCAGCCCACGAATTGAATCTTTCATATATCTGACTAGTTTACCCAGAATGTCCAGCAAAAAGCTGCTCATCTGAATTATTGAAGTTAATCTCATAGTTCATACAAAACGTCATATTTTTTAAAGCCATACTAAGTAAAACATACGTTCTTTGTTCGACTCACGGATGCCCATTAAATACTTCCTTTAATTCCCTTTCTTTTCTAACTTTGACGTCAAGTTAAACCTTGATTCTAAACTTTGGTGACTGTTCCATAACCCAGGTTGGTGTTGGTGGACAGGAGAATCTCGCTGGACTCCGATGAACCGTTGGAACCGGAAGACTCCTCACGTTCCTTATAGGCTGGAAAACAAAGAGGATAAATAATCTCAGTTGACAACCGATATGTGAAGCGTATGTCGGGAATGTGTATTGTTGTCAATATTCAGTATAAAACTTAACTTTATTTCTATAAAATATCCTATTATTCGATATTGCTTGGGGAAGGAGCCACTACCGCACCTACCTTTAGTGTACTGAAATTTTCTAAGAAATAAAAGAGTAGGTACCTATCGTTTAGCTTAAGTTTTATGATAATTAAATCGGGAGATTGTAAGCCTGCAGCTTGTATAACTGCATAAATATCTCAAAGCCCACATGGAACTATTAGTATTACACTCATATTTCCAAAGCAATTTCATTACTGTTTAATTTTAAAAATTCCTACCATTGCTACACACTCTGAGACCTTTACAAAACATTACAATCAAGTGATCAACATGAATTCATCACTTTTTTGTACTTTGTTTAGAAAAGAACCATATCAAGAGGGACATGACCAAAGCATTAATTTCCTCCTAGCGTAACTTAAACTAATCCAACCTAACCTAACCTAACCTAGCTCGATTTAACCCAACCTCAAACACTTGCCAAAATACTATTGCCAAAATGTATTGCTCTTGTTGCTCATACCTTCACAATGCAAATCAAGGAAGAAATAAATAACTATACTTATCAAAATAGAATAGAATAGAATATAGAATTGAAGCCAAAGGCCAAGCGCTGGGGCCTATGAGGTCATTCAGCATTGAAACGGAATTAAGCGTAGAAAGTTTGAAAGGTGTAACAGGAGGAAACCCCGCAGTTGCTCTATGAAACATTTGTTAGGAGAGGATGGATAGCAAGATGGAAGAAAGAGAATGTGAATGGAGGTACAGTAAAAGGAATAAAAGGGTTGCAGCCAGGGGCCGAAGGGACGCTGCAGTGAACCGTAAGTAATGAATACAGCGCACCGCGTGAGGTGTACTGACGGCACTAACCCCTTACAGGGCTTATCAAAATACCTTTAGCAAGTTTACGCGTATGACCCAGCCTCTCCCGGCTGATGAGACACATGGCAATGAAGCACAGCATCAGAGGAATGAATATTCCGAGACTCATCACGTGACGGTAGTAGTTAGAACAGTCAGGACCCAGACACGCTGTCCTAAGTTAACAAAAAAAAAAAACTGTTAAAAACTCTTTCCCAAACAATTTTGCCAAGTTTGATCATAGGGTGTGCTTTTTATTACGCCTATTTCATTTGTAACCAGATTCAGGTTACTAAATTTGCACGTCTTCTGCACTCACTGCAGTCTGTAATATAAAGAATCAATACGATTTTCAAATTAAAGCTAAGCGTCGTGACATAATAATAAACTTCTCAGTTCTGTACCTGGTTAGTTCCTGAATAAGAAAGACGGCGAGGCCATTGACGATCTTGTCCCCAAAGCAGAGACTTCCATACACGAAAGATGAACTTTCCTGAGAAGTTTGAGAAATTATGAGCTGGGAGCTTCCAGGTAAATCTTAAATAGAAAAAGAAGACAGTAATGGCTTCCTATTAGCAAGTTCATTCAAAGGTGTAGCTGCCTTTAGAGAAATCATGGGGTAACTTTTTTTTTTTGTGATCATGGGATTATCAAAATGTGAATTACATTAAGTAGAAGAAGAAAAATGAAGAATAACAGCCTATTCAGACTGTAGGGAACAATGACCAGATTCAGAGAAACAGAAACAGAAATTCCACGACTACATTTTCATGTTGGTAATGAATTCATAAGTATCATAATTCATTACCCCAGTCAGAGTGAAATGTCTCTCTCTCTCTCTCTCTCTCTCTCTCTCTCTCTCTCTCTCTCTCTCTCTCTCTCTCTCTCTTACCGTCCTCACGCCGATGATATCACTGGTGAAAGCCAAAGACAACACTATAAGCAAGGACCCTGAAACTCCCCACAAAACGGACAAGCAGTAGAGTGCCCACTCGGGCATCCATGGCAGGGCAGAGACAGTGGCAGCTACTAGGCCTATCACAATGCCCACAACGACACAGGCCTGTTAAAATAAAATGGACCAGCATTATATTGAAATGCCCTAAACGGAAATTCACTGTGCCTGCCATTATGCTTGACTGATTTACTTAATGAGTGTCAAAAGAATGGCACATTGAGTAGAACGGTTGTCACTAAGATTAATTAATGAAGATTTAATCAACATATTCATAAAACATTATAACAAAACCTCCCATTAGAGACCATATACAATTTTTAAAAGTATATAATAATATACTTTTCATTTGAATGGTTGTTAAGGATCAATCATATTTAGTATCCTTAAGTTGTAGAAAATCAAGCATTCTTATATTATAAACGCAAAAGTTATAGCTTAAAAACTTATTTTCAGTTCAGGAAAACAATACAAACCAATAAAATCTTCTGACGACAAAAATTATGGTCATTCTATTTGGAAAATGCCTCGCGCATGAGTCAGGGATGAGTTTTGATTAATTTTTGTTTTTGGGGGGCCGGGGGTTTACTTACCTTCTTGCCAATGAACTTCCTCATGCCCTTAAGCAGGAAGGACGCTCCCACGCCCGACAGACTCATACATAAAGGAATGAGAGCTATCATCGACTGGAAGAGGAAATAAAAAAAAAAGAAGATAACATTAATCATCTCACATTAGGTCTTCACAAGAATTCATCTCGTGATCTGTTATAATCTAGTTTATAATAATCCACAACTTATTTACATATATCTGGATTTTTGCATTCCTCATTCACCTCCCGTCACTCCATTTGCGCAAGTGTTTACAGCTGACATGCAAACACTTGCGCAAATGGAGTGATGGGAAGTGAATGAGGAATGGCGTAGGAGAAGTCTTCCTCTTTTCTTTCTGACGTTCGAACTTACCTCTCGGGCATGCACGGACTCCTGGAGGAAGATGGGCATGTAGATGTTGGCAAGGTTGGCCACCAAGCGGGCATTGGCATAAAGCAACATCACCTGAAATAGTACACGCAATTAATTAACAGGTAGATGGCGTAAAATTCACAAGGACACGCACGTGCATTTTTACTCTTTTTCACTTTGTTCCGTATCGGTTATCAGCAAGTTTTTGGGATGAAGCTGTTGGCCCCATGACCTTGTTTTCAACTCTGGCTACGACTGCCACAGTTTTCTAACTTCCAGGTACATAAATTCGTTGGGTAGGTCAGCTAATACCGCGTCATGCTATTTGAGAGGCCGAGTAGAACGTTCAGAAAATGTCAACAAATTTCCATTTTCCAAATGAATTCCATTTCAACAGAGCAGCAAAATTAACGATACAGATAATATGGAACGCTCAACCGTTTTCTGAAAGCATCGTTTCCCCCAGGAAGATGCAACCGCGGATACAAAACGAGGAGGGACCTATTACAGATTATACGACCAATAAATCGATCTGATACGAGACTATAAAGTTACAGATGGTTTCAAGTTGGTAGAACCGCGTTTTTCCTCAGTCTGTGGCCCCAGAACCTCTAAATACGCAGCTCCTAGATTATATAACAAGCTACCTCTTGAGCTGCGGCAGACTGAGGATTTGAAGTCTTTCAAAAAGAAACTCAAGACTTTTTTGTTTAATCAATGCTATGATATGGAATATCAAACAGTGAATGTGGAATATGCAGTGTGAGCAAATACAGCTGATGAATAAATTATTAATTTGATAATGGAGGTCCTACTGGTGCTTTGGAAGTGGTGCGGGACCTGGATAAGCCGCCAACAAGTAACTAGTAGAAAGCCCACCTTATAAAACTGGGGTTCGTTCATCCAGTCTCTCCAGTGCATGCGGAAATCGGGCAAACCGAGTTGTCCGATTGGCCGCGCGGTGGCTTCTTCTTCCTCTGCTCCAGCCGCTGTTGAGGCCCTGACTTCGTCCACGGTCTCCGTGCTCAGGACTTCCCTTTCTTCTTCTGCGGTCCATCTCCCGCTCCTTTCGGGCGTGAAGACGTGGAAAATCACGCTGAAGACCGATCCGACGATCATCACCGAGATCGTGATCGTCTAGAAATGTAAAGAATTGTTAGACATTTGTGTTCAGTCACTCTCATCGGCTTTGTATCTCTCAAAAGCAACGTAGGCCGAATTCTGTTCAGATAAAGTCTACTGTGTATTGTCTTTCAAATAAAACATATGCATGCATTGAAGAACGAACATTAAAAAGAGTGAAAAGCAGTTTCTATCTAAAAAGTCAGCCCTAAAATCAATATCATAAGAGTCGGGGGCAAGGAACTCTATTTTGGAAAGATGGTTACATCTACAGTAGTAGGTCAGTGGGGTCGAAAGATGGACTGATAGGGACTGATTTTTTAAGGTGAAACCTCTTTGATTAAACCATTTTCTAATCATTGAGTTACTTGTTTGTATCTTTATCGCAATTCTGTGCATATTCTGAGTAGTGTGAATGTTGAACGTATACATATGAGTCCGAGTGCATTAAAAATTACAATGAAGTTTAACTTTCATAATGTTTACAAAAATATCCACTCTGTGTTTTTATCTTTTGGTTGCCAAGGAGCATTTTCGTTTTTGACACACTGAACTGCATACACCCCTATAAATCTTGAATAGTAACCTTTTTTTTTCACCTTCAAGCGCATTAGCTATTTAATAGAAAAGGAAAAATAAACATTAAAATGGACAAAACAAGTGATAAGCATATATCATAAATCAGTAAGCCAAAAATCTGAAGCCAGAGAACATAAAGAGGGAGTTGATTTTACATGTTTTTAGCGCTCCCTCAAATCACACCAAATGTTATTATACGTCAAAGAAGAATCTCATTTTTCAGTGACCGATGAAGTAACATCTGGCCCTACCTGGAACTTTCCAGCATCCTCAGGACCGATGGCGGTTTTTTCCTCGACGGTTCGACTTTTGCTGAAGGCCATCCAGGCTACTAGATACACCAGCATGTCACTGCAGACGTCGAAGACGTACCTGGTGGAGGAAGGGGGCAAAGACGTCAAGGTCACTAGCGGATCCAGTAGGGTGGGGGCACCGGGGCACGTGCCCCAACCCATGAAAAATAATGACAGAATAATAATATTGAAGATTTAGGTAATAATAAGGTAAATGAGAAATATAAAAATTGGAAAAAAATTAAAATCTACCATACAAATAATAAAATATTGAGAAAATTTCATATGTATGTACTGTATGTTATATATATATATATATATATATATATATATATATATATATATATATATATATATATATATATATATATATATATATATATATACTGTATATTTATATATCAGTGGCCTCCTGAGGAAAGTCCTGTACAATACTTCCAGTTTTTAGTCTCGTTGAATTTGCAGTAGACAGTTAGAGACGTGCCTGCGTTCGTATGTATATATGGGATGGGGTGCCAGGAATGCGGCCCAAGGGCGGAGTGGGGAGGAGTAGCCCAGAAAAACAATTTGGGACGAGCCACTGTTCTATATGACGACTATAACTAAAGATGAACCTCTAACGCTATATTCAACAGTCAGTGACTTAAGGCTTTTCTACTGGCATGATTTAGAAACAGAAATCAACGGATTCCACGAAAACAAAACGACAATTCAGCAGCTCAGGAATTAAGTAAAAACAAGTAAGAAATATACCGAAGTTTCTTCGACGCAGTCGATTTTTCTCTACAGCGTATAATCAAGGCCACCGAAAATAGATCTAACTTTCGGTGGTCTCGGTATAAAGCTGTATGAGCCGCGGCCCATGAAAATTAAACATGTTCCGGTGGTGGCCTATCCTATATCGTTGCCAGAAGCACGATCATGGCTAACTTAACCTTAAATAAAATAAAAACTACTGAGGCTAGAGGTCTGCAATTTGGTATGTTTGATGACTGAAGGGTGGATGATCAACATACCAATTTGCAGCCCTCTAGCCTCAGTAGTTTTTAAGATCTGAGGGCGGACAGAAAAAAGTGCTGACGGACAGACGAAGCCGGCACAACAGTTTTCTTTTACAGAAAGCTAAAAACCTATTTCATAATTAAGGGTTAATCAGCGCAGATTAGCGCAGTCTTTAAGGATCAAAGGAACTTGCCTTAGAATATTCAGTTCGTCTCTCTCCGCCTCCACGTCTGTCAGGTCAGGAATTAGAGCCAGGTGGGAGACCTGGACTGCTGCCCATCCGAACTGTATGGAAAACATATTAGGAGATGGATTATAGTTCTGACATTCAAAGACCGAGGATAAAGGAAAAAGTTACTCGTTATATTACTTCTAACCCGGGGATTCCAGGTGGACCACAAGAATTTTCAGCCTGGGTTAACTACTGAAGTATTTGCAGATCATGTGGTGAAATACCAAGAGGAAAAAATAGTCAAGACTGAGTAGGGGTCATGTGCATCAGAGTGACCTTCCAGAATAATAATAATAATAGCAATTACGAATATGCGATTTTTAGCAACAGGTACAATAAAGGCCAGAGCGAGCGTTGCAGGATGCGATCCCCCACTTACCTGGAAAAGGCAGATCATGACGCCTATCATAAGGACGTATCCTTGACCCAAGGAACCGAAACACACCCAGCAGACGATGAAGATGAAAGGGAAGGACAGGACGACGCAAATGGTGCCTGCAGGAGAAATATAATATAGTAAAGCATGTCATAACTGTGTCGGCAACTTATTGCATACATATCAAGAACAGGTTGGAAACAAGTAAATGGTGCCTGCAGGAAAAATATAATATAGTAAAGCATGTCGTAAATATGTCGGCAACTTATTGCATACATATCATAAACAGGTTGGAAACAAGTAAATGTTGCTTGCAGGAGAAATACAAGCATGTCATAACTATGCCAGCAACTTATCGCATACGCATCACAAACAGGTTGGAAACAAGTAAATGGTTCCTGCAGGAGAAATATAATAATAGTAAAGCATATCATAACTGTGTCGGCAACTTATCGCATACATATCACGAACAGGTTGGAAACAAGTAAACGATGCCTGCAGGAGAAATATAAGTTAAATGGGATAAGGACAATGAGTATCTGCGGTGTTTGGTTAAGGGTGAGACTACCCCACAGTAAAGCATGTCATAAACGTGGTGGCAACTTATCACATACATATCACGAACAGGTTGGAAACAAGCAAATGGTGCCTGCAGGGGAAATATAATATAGTGAAGCATGTCGTAAATATATCGGCAACTTATCAAATACATATCACAAACAAGTTGGAAACAAGTAAATTGTGCCTGCAGGAGAAACATGATATAGTAATGTCGGCAGCTTATTGAATACATATCATGAACAGGTTGGAAACAAGTAAATGGTGCCTGCAGGAGAAATATGATATAGTGAAACATGTCGTAACTATATTGGTAACTTATCACATACATATCATGAACAGGTTGGAAACAAGTAAATGTTCCCTACAGGAGAAATATAATTTGTATAGCATGTCATAAATATGTCGGCAACTTATCGCATACATATCACAAACAGGGTGGAAACAAGTAAATGGTACCTGCAGAAGAAATATATTATAGTGAAGCATGTCATAAATTTGTTGGCAACTTATCGCATACGCATCACGAACAGGTTGGAAACAAGTAAATGGTTCCTGAAGGAGAAATATAATATAGTGAAGCATGTCATACATATGTCGGCAACTTATCGCATACGCATCACGAACAGGTTGGAAACAAGTAAATGGTTCCTGAAGGAGAAATATAATATAGTGAAGCATGTCATAAATATGTCGGCAACTTATCGCATACATATCACAAACAGGTTGGAAATAAGTAAATGGTGCCTGCGGGAGAAATATAAATTAAAGGGGACAAGGACTATGATTATCTGTGGCGTCTGGTTAAGTATGGGAGTACCCCACCAGTAAAGCATGTCATAAACATGTCGGCAACTTATCACATATAAATCGCTCTGTTAGAAACAAATAACGACCGCAAATGGAGAACGATTGTTGTCAAATGTTGGATGATCGTACGAAGCGATGGTTAGGGCCAATAAGTCGTTGAATTTTAAAGAAAACTACAGAGGATCATATTCTTCTAAGGTCATGCTTGATCTTGTTTTCCTTTTTCCATATAGCAGCTTTATAGTCAGGATATATGGCAATATTACATATTACAGTAATAAATCCTCTCTAAAAGGTTCAGGCTCTAGAGTTGTTTCGTAAGAGGGAGAGAGGCGGGGAAGGCCTGGGGGTTACGTATCAATTAGAGAGAGAAAGAGAATTGAGTGGCCTGTGGCTTACGTACCAATTACATGCCACGATTTTTTTCTTCCATACGATCCGAATGCGCAACCTCTGTCACTTTGCATTGCAATCAACGGCGTCGACACTGCATCTGCAACTTGTCCCAGAAACAGCAAAAAGCCACTCAAGCCACGATCGAGCTAACAAATAAATAAATAGATAGATAAATAGATAAATAAATAAAATAATGAAATAAATAAATAAATAAATAGATAAACAAATAAATGTATTGCTAAAGCATAAAAAAGACTTCCTGTACGTAAAGAGAGACGAGAGGAATTGTTGACGGAAACATTTAAAAACATTTTTGGGAATTACAATAAATGAGTGAATAAATAAATAAATAGATAAATGATTTACAAAAACAGTCAAGAAGACTTCCTCTACGTAAGGATGACCAGGAGGAATTGTTGAAGGAAACATTTTAAAACATTTTTGGAAATTACTGTGAATAAGCAAATGAAAAGACTTCCTCTATGCACGAATGATCATGCGGAACTGTTAAAGGATGTGTGTGTATGTATGTATGCATGTATATGCGCGTATGACCTCACCTGTAGCACATACTGCAGGTACACCAGAAGGTACGTGAACCACATGGACGCGCATAGGTCATTGAAAATATGACCCACACTGTACCCATACTTGACCTTTTTATCGAGCGCCATCTTGGAGGTCACTCACCCACCGCTCCGCTTCGATGCCCAATTCGTGTATCTTACGTCTTCTCCCCTGCTAAAGCCACAGACCTGGAAATAATGCATTGGAATGAGGTAGGTTTCCACAAAAAAATGCTGAGGCTTCAGTTTATCAAAAGAGAGATTTAAACCAGAGATCGTTACTTTATCAAATCAAGTATAAATGTTGGTATGAATTGCAATGGACTACATTTTTTTTTGGAAGTCACTCATAAGAAAAGAAGACTGCAGTGGTATGGCCATGTGATGAGAAGGGATGAGACATACCGTATGTAGGGAGGAGAGTGATGCAGATGGTAGGAGAGAGAGCGAGAGGAAGACCAAAGTGAAGGTGGATGGATGTAGTTAAAGAAGATCTGAGAGACAAACAATTGTCACATAGAGGTGGGAAAAGACGCTGAGAAAGAAGAGACTCATAAGATAATACTTGAAATGTACATTTATCTTTCCTAATATGTATGGAGAGAATTTTACAGTTACATTCAAGATGATAAAAAGTTAGTCTGCACCATTTGTTCATTCTCATGCCAACAGCTGTTTTAAGCCATTGACTCACGGCTATCATCAGGGCTGTACTGAATATGAAACGGAACTACACTTCAATGTATATGCGAGTGCATTCCAAATACTAAAGATTAAAAACAAGAAAAATTGTGAAATAAAACAGAAAAATAAAAAAAGTATTTGGCAGTTAGTCGATTGTGGTGGGCTGTAACTAAGTGAAAGATGGGGACTGTCTTTTGGATCCATCCCAAAAGAATTGCTGAGAACCCAAAGTTTGCACACTCACACTGTCTTACTGTTCAAAGCAAGTATTTAGTGATGAGGCTGTAGCCCTTGCCCTTGGTTGATCCTAGCTGATGGTACCCTTTCACAGATGTGTATATATATATATGTATATATATATATATATATATATATATATATATATATATATATATATATATATATACATACACATACAAGAATATATCATACATAAGATGTATATATATATATATATATATATATATATATATATATATATATATATATATATATATATATATATATATATATATATATATATATATATATATATATATAATTATACATAGGCTACACTCGCTCACGTGTGTGTATCTAAGACAAATACACTCACAAATAAAGCATATACACTCTATACACATTTTATGCTTACATAATCATAGAAAACACAAAGAGAGTATATGTTACTCATTACATATTATTTTCGGCCGTGATGCAAAACACCGACACAATAACTTAATAAGTTACATCATTACATATTATTTTCGCCAGTGATGCAAAACAGCGATACAGTACCTTTCAGTGACTTACCAGCAACTGTAAAAGTGCCCAAGAAACCTCATACCTGATTCCGTTGTGCCCGAGAAGAAGATGTATTTCCTTGATAATAATGTCGCCGGGTACCCACTAATGCACCGAAACTTGTTTCAATTTTTCGAGATGGAATGAAACAGCAAAACCTTACATTTTTAGCTGACCATCTTACTCTGATCTGAGCAGTTGCATAAAAAGCACTATGCGAATATTCTGATGAAGCATTGCGTGGCTTTTCACTCCGAAGATGTATGGCGCGTGGGTAAAATCACGAGAAAAAGACTGGACTTCTTGGAAGCATAAACTAATACAGTATCGGAGCACACAAAATATAGATTCACACGATTAGCACCTTCGCGTAGGACGAATTACGTCGACGAATTCGCTGGATTTAAAAATGAAAACAATCACGAGAGAGAACTACGGAAATGATCAGGGTAAAATGAATCTTGGAGAAGAACTCCGGCGTCTAGTCGCCGTGGAGGACGATACCACATGACTGTGAGGTCTGGTGTCCGCGGTTAGCTATCGTATTACATTTCTTGAACATCGCCGCCATATCTTCTCATACTCTCTCTCTCTCCTCTCTTACTCTTTCTCCTAGCTAGATTATAATTCAGCTTCCAGCATCACCCGGACGATCAGGTGCTCAGTCGTCAGTCGCATATTATGAATAGTCAGTTTTGACAACTGAAAGAACCATGCCGAAATCGTTATCGATTTGTCATACATTTCTGTTCGCGTGAAGAAACCTAGTAAGCGCAGCCCGCCCGCTGCCCCTGGAACTTACGGCACCGATCGGCGAAAAGCTTCAGACTCAAGTCTATACATCGCCTTACGGGACTCTGCTGACAGCTTCCATAAAATCGTACATGAGTTAATGTACGTCATACTTTTAAGACCTTCTTGCTGTTGTGGTTATTTTACTCGGTTTTTATCTCTCTCTCTCTCTCTCTCTCTCTCTCTCTCTCTCTCTCTCTCTCTCTCTCTCTCTCTCTCTCCGTAAAGAATCTGCATAATAGTAAAACCACTAATTTGTGAACCGCAATGAATTATACGGTATTAATGACACAGTAAAGGGAACATTCTAATATTTTTTCTTATCTTTTGTGAACAAACGCTACACCAGAATGAAGAGAAGATTAGAAGTTAGAAAAGGCTGGATCAGAAAGTGTTGGAAAGAAAGGACTTTCATATTCAGGAAACATGAGAAGGCATGCACGATAGGGTGAAAGACGCAGTTTGCGTAAGGGGTTTAGATACGCTGCTGATGATCCATTCATGTAATTGTCCGAAGCATTTAAACGTTGGGTAAAAAAAGTAATACATTATATATATATATATATATATATATATATATATATATATATATATATATATATATATATATATATATATATATATGTGTATATGTATGTATGTATATATGTATATGTATATATATATATATATATATATATATATATATATATATATATATATATATATATTATATATGTGTGGGTATGTATGTATATATATATATATATATATATATATATATATATATATATATATATATATATATATATATATATATAAAGACAAAATCACGAAGGAAAGAGAAACAATGGAGCGCTGCGAGGCCTTTCGATTTATCGTCCTTTACTTAGCAGACTGCTAAGTAAAGGACGATAAGTCGAAAGGCCTCACAGCACTCCGCTGTTTCTCTTTCCTTTATGGATTTTGTCTTTATTTATATATTCATCACATTCCATATTTTCGTAATTCAGTTATATACACACACACACATATATGTATATATATATACATATATATATATATATATATATATATATATATATATATATATATATATATATATATATATATACAAATGTTATTTAAAACTCGTATTCTTGTTCGAACATTTGAGGCGATATTTGTAGATTTGGCGTTGTTAAAAATATCAGTTAACCAAAATATAAAAGACCAAGTCGAGTAATACAGCGAAAAACCACAATTAGGTAACATTCGCTGGTAAAATTTCTGGCTCATCTGAAGTTCTTCAATCCGATTCCATCTTAATTTTCGTTCTCCTGTTCATCATCGACAATTCTAAGTTTGAACCTGGTGTTGTCGAAATTGATATGCCGTATTTCATCGTTCATGCAGAACTTTCTTTTGAAAGGGCCGAACACAAACTACAGAAGCCACGACGACCAGGACCAGGAGAAGAAGGCTGTCGAGCCTCACAGGTAAATATCATCGTCGGGTACACAGGAGGAGCGTAACGTGACGCCGTACCTGTGACGAAACGGCTCGGTTAGCGTAACCCGATATGATGCTGGAAGTGAGAACCTGGAAAAGCGGCCCACAGGCAACACAGGCCGCATTATTCCCCCAGTAAGCCTTTCCTTATCATAGGTCGGAAGAGCTCTCTCCGAAGATGTCAGAGTAACAAGGAATGGGTGAATGTCTCTCTCCTTGCGCGACACTGCACCAGTACGTCAAGACTTTCTGCCATTGGGAATTTAAGATCTGGCATGATGAAGTCAAAGCGTCAAGTTTAACTGAATGTCCATTCTTCCTTTCCTACCAAAGGCTATGCATGTTCTTTATCTTTCTATCGAAAAGATGTAGATTCTCCCTAAGTAATCGAGATAATCGGATTGGTAAATCTTTAACTGAAATGAATGTCAGCCTGGTATGAAAACAAAGTCTAGATGTTTACCACTTTGTTTGGAATCTGAAAATTCAAATGAAAAGATCCGCATGTCTAGGTGAATTTCTCGGCAATCCAGCGAAATATTCTGTGCTCTTTCATTCATTCATCACCTTTTTTTTAATATATGTCTGTTAATCCATGAGTTTTAGGATCTGCGCTACTGCTTGAAGAGAGTTGCTTGATTCAAGTGACTTTAGGACCTCAAAAAGGACTACTTAAATTAAGTGACTTTAAGACCTTAAAAAGGACCACTTAAATCAAGTGACTTCAAGGCCTGGCACCTCTTCATTGAATCACGAACAGAGACCGTTTTGTCCATCATGAATCACTGTTTCATGATGGACAAAACGGTCTCTGTTCGTGATTCGAAATTGGGCCATTCCGTTTTAACATTATGAAAAGGAACAGTATGAAATTTATGGGAACGAGATCTCTCACGCCATACCCAACTATCTTCCCCTCGTTCCGCCACCACCCTGCTACCCACGCCCTAACCGCGACGCTTGTTGTGAGGGTAGGGTCCTTGCCCATGCCTGCGTACACTGAATGGAGGTGGCAAACACTAGTCAACTAATCCTGGTTTGAGCGGTCGTCGAGTGGGCACCTTTCTGCCGCTCTCGGCTTGTGCACGTTCGTTTAAATCACTTCTCTATGCAAAGTAGGGACTCGGTAGCCAGATCTTAAAAAGCATGATACATTCCTGTGATATGTGTATCCAGAAGTGGAGTACCTGTGGTCTTCTGAATTTTAACGAGAGATTTTCCGGATCGCCCCCTGCTTTCCGGCAAAGACCCAGTGCACAAACCGGGTTAACGCAAGCAGCCCAAATTGTAAAGTCAGCCAGAAGAGTGGACCACCAGGTTTGTTCTATATTTGAAGGTTCTTGTAATCCTGTCCTCCCTCAAATGGCGATCTAGGTACCATTTACAAAACTTATTATTAATTCTCTTACTTTGTAGATGAGCCCACTCAAAACATCTATCATCTCTCCTACAAAATCAAATAGTGACAGGAAAACGAAGCCACTCCTGGTATCCAAAGATATGGAAATGGAGGGACAGAAAGTCTGCGATGATGATTTCTACACCCAGTCCCTCGGTATCACCAGTTTTAATATTTGAGCCTAGATATGCCAACAGAGCTTCAGAATGGCTTCGAAAACCAGAACAGAAGATTAAAGGGAGTTCGGAGATACAACGAAGTCACTAATAAGCCGATGATACAACTGTACCTCCCGAAAAGTAAAAAAATTCATTTCACGGTCTGCTCGAAGACCATCGAACAGCAAGCTTTAAGGTTCTGTCTTCATCTCCTTAATATTTACTACCCTGTTGTTTCCCCAGGAACAAAGAGAGAGAGAGAGAGAGAGAGAGAGAGAGAGAGAGAGAGAGAGAGAGAGAGAGAGAAGAAAACGTTTAATTCCTAGCTTTTCCTTTAAACAAAATCCTTACACATCTGCTCTCTCTCTCTCTCTCTCTCTCTCTCTCTCTCTCTCTCTCTCTCTCTCAAGAAACAGACTGGTCGAATGAATATACTGTTGTACTTCAAAATATCTAAAACTAGAAAATCTTGCTCAAAAGTTTTATACTTCGGACATGTCTATTTTACATTCAAGAGAAACTCCGACCAAGGTTTGAAATAAGATCAAAGTATGAATTTTACACAAGTACCAAAAGTTGGTGCTATAAAAGATATAACTTTTTATAGTTATAGCAATATATATATATATATATATATATATATATATATATATATGTGTGTGTGTGTGTGTGTGTATGTATGTATATATATATATACAGTATATGTATGTATATATATATATATATATATATATATATATATATATATATATACATACTTCCTTGAAAATATGCAATATTTCTTTAACTATTTAACGAAAGCACACATCTCATAATTATCATTTACCTGCCGACGAGAACTTGTTTAGTGAAAGTCTGCGACAGTTTTCATTCCGTCGCTCTCATTCAAAGGAATATCTGTTCGAGCGGAAACTCTTGGGCTGTGTAATTATCGAAGGGCTGAAATGTCATATAAAATGGCCTGAACTTCGATGGCTAATTTTATCTCAAGATCATACCGAAGTCCAGAGTTTTACGTAGAAAACACTTTTGAATAAAACATATCTATTGATTTTTAGACAACTGAGTTATTTAACTCCAGACTGCAAAGATCAAAGTAATTCTTTTTGTGCACTAATAGTTAAAACTAAAGCTCAACTTTCCCAATTAGTCACGGAGCTGAAGATCCGTGGAACATCGTGACGTCATCAGAAATTATAAATTATTCTTATCGCAAATTTTCTTCAATTGAATTGATTTTTTTCCTCTAGATATCCATTGTGGGATGACCCATGGACTTAATCAGAAGTCAGAAGACTGTATTGAGGAAATTACATAATTTTACGACTCTAGCTTCAATACCAGGGAAGGTATTAATACCCCATAATGATACGGTAGTTGGCTTAAAGAATCAAGCTGAAACAGATGAAATCGTCAAATGAAGATTTTTGTCATAGTATTCAAGAAATGAAGGGAACTTAACAGGTGTGATTACATATCTCCAGAATTTCCTGATGCAGTTGCAATGATATCACCTGTAATAAACTGGGATGCATTGGTTGCGAAATGCGGAACTGGGTAATTGCACTGACTTATTTACTCATGACTCTCAGAGAACCAATTATATAAGGAGAGATTCTGCTTCTTACAGCCACACACACAAACACACACACACAAATGTTGGGCAGTTATAACAGCAGTGTTCTCGAATGACGGTACTGCATGCGATGAAAGCAATAACTAATGTATCTTAAGTACACAGTTTAATGGCAATAAAATATAGTAACGGTGAAAATTATATTAAGAATAACAATAAAATAAGGAAGAGAAAGCTGACGTTGACGATTGGTAATAAAATAAAGTAACTGTGGAAATTATATTAAGAATAATAATAAAATAAGGAAGAGGAATATGACGTTGACGATCGAAATTTGGCACAAAAAAAAGAATAATCACGACTATAAAACAAAACACGCGACCTTTGTCACCAAAACCAGGCTAACCACAACGGGTATTTTTCTCATGTTCTAAAGGTATATGGCTGATCGTTTTCCCCCCTTTTCCAGCTTTTATTTATTCCATTCAAAATCATAAAATTAGCCTATGTCTACGACCCCCTTACCTTTCGTCTCTGTTGCTGGGTTCCATTCACAAACTGGAGATTTCCTTTGTCGAAATTAGGGCGATTATTTGCTCTACGCTTTACCCAGAATATAGCCTATATATCTTGGCTGGTCTTATGCCAGAATAGGCCGTTGCCCCAGGGCGGGGTAAAGTATTAATGGAATGAGAGGACTGATGTGGACCTTTGTTCGCGACCCTATGAACCAAGACAACAACAATTAACTTTAGAATAATACTGCGCAGTCTGCAACATTTTGCTGATTGTCACATTCCTATAAATGTCAATAAAATAAATTCACTCGACTGTTCTTATAATTTTTTCAACATTTTTTTTCATTTACGCTTTACTGCCTTCTTTTCTAAGAAATTCAAAAGTTCACTGTTTTATGTATATGGTCGTTAATTACACCTTGCATTGGCTGTTACATATACTGACAATATGACAATTTAAAAGAATCGTTTAGCTTTGTGTCTAAGAAGCAGAGAATCTACGAAAACAAAGTCCTCCTATTACGTAATCCTTCAGAAGGTAAGGGAGGTCACTTCCTTCTAAGAAGGCGTAGGATACCGTATCCTATGTTGTAGCTGGGGAGACTAAACGTCTCTTTCGTTGTTCGTACCTAGCGCCTCCGTCTTAGTGCAGCCCCCCCCCCCCCCCGCCATAAAGGACATACCTACCCAACTACCTACCTTCACCGACGTAACCCTAAAGCTGATAAGTGTACCTGTACTTGATATTATCTCTCTCTCTCTCTCTCTCTCTCTCTCTCTCTCTCTCTCTCTCTCTTGAATGCTAACTATCATTAGCACATTTACAAAACTAGGTGAGTTGATCTGGAATGAAAACGGAGGAAGATTGCCTGCCTGAAGTGATCTTAACCCGTTCTCAGCATCAAAACAAAAACAGGTTTGACGCAGTTACGTAAGTCTGGCTGCTGCTGCTGCTACCTTTTGAGGAAATCTTCGCTCTCTAAATCGAAACACACGAGAGAAAACTGGAGTTTTCGTAAACTGCTGACGAATATGAAGGTCTAAACAACATATGACTCGTCTTACAAAACGAGTCCTGGATTTTAAATGCCTCATTTAGGTCATTGTTGGGGTAGTACTGAGGGGGATGTGCTGTACAGTAGGATTAGATCTTCGTAATTCACTTGACCTTCGTTTTCCTGCCGTATTCTCATTTTCTCTACTTCTTTTTATTCGTGTACACGTTGTTTAGCTGCTTGCTCACTTATCTATTTTTGCTATTTCCATCTGCTCCCAATAGAGCCTCTCTCTCTCTCTCTCTCTCTCTCTCTCTCTCTCTCTCTCTCTCTCTCTCTCTCTCTTTGTATCCACTCTTCTCCGTCTTCATATGTGGTCATTTTATCTTGTGGAAGTTTGCTAAGTGTGTTAATATCACCTAGGCGACTTTGCTTTATTACTGTAATGATAATAATGATCTTAATAATAATAGCAGCTTCATAGTTGCTAGTCAAAAATCTGTTTTCCTTTGCTTTCTTCATTTTAATAAACATGCATGAGAAATCCCACCGTTTGCTTATTATTTTATTAAAGTTAATTTCAGTACAGTTTATAGGATTAACCTGGATGAAGAAACACTGAAATTATATTTCTGGTTTGAAGGTCGCAGCCAAACAAAAATTAGGGAAACGCTGGCATATACCCTCCTTCGTAGGCCCACTCTCCAACAAATGGGCCAATCACCAAGTATGTAGATTTCCAAGTGCACCGTTCAATAACAGTCGGAAATATAAATCAATTAGTGCCAAAATAACGCAGATCACTGTTTCCATTAATTAACACAGAATACAGTACTGGAAATCACACCTAGGGTACTTATCTGTAAACTTATAACTGTGCATTGTTACAGGTATTTTTTTTATTTCTCGTTGACAGCAGAAGCCAATGCAGTCCGCAGCAAAATACTAAAAAATATATTTGTAGTCCTACCTGTTATCTGCTTCTGAGGTACACTCGGCAAGGAAAGTGAGGATACAGTTTTTTTAATCTTCGGACATATATTGCTAATTAATGCGACATATGGCAACTTTAGAAGGGGGAGGAGCTTCAGTCTTAATGTGTTTGCTTTTTGCTTGACCTCCTATAACTTTCAATCATATTCTACGGTTCTGAAATCATTGATACTTAAATGCAGTAGTAAGCTTTACAGTATTAGTTCAAGTTGTAATTTGCAGCGACAGTTCTGAGCAAAATAAACATTTTTCGACATAACCTACCAACTAACTTTACACAAATGAATTTATGACACCACAATGAACGGAATGCTTGCGTAATCAGAAACGCGATCTTCCATAATGAAATCAAGAGTTAAATTTGAGTAATGTCCAACGAAAAACATGGGGAACAATAAAGGAACGAATGCAATGTTATGATGAGAGAGAGAGAGAGAGAGAGAGAGAGAGAGAGAGAGAGAGAGAGAGAGAGAGAGAGAGTTGCTGTTGTGTAAGCCTAGGCCTATATGTAGAGCTACTCATTTTATTATTTTTTTTTCATTTAGAGATTGAGCGATACTATACTTGTATAGTATGTTTTAGCAATGGAGAGAGAGAGAGAGAGAGAGAGAGAGAGAGAGAGAGAGAGCTGTTGTGTGCCTAGGCCTATATGTAGAGCTACTCATTTTATTATTTTTTTCTTTTAGAGAGAGAGCGATACTATATTTGTATAGTATGTTTCAGCAATGGAGAGAGAGAGAGAGAGAGAGAGAGAGAGAGAGAGAGAGAGAGAGAGAGAGAGAGAGAGAAACTATGGCAACGTCAAGAAACATCCAGTTACTTGTGTTTTCCCGCTACTCCGCACATCAAAGAGAACGCTCTTGCGGATTAAATAGATTTGGTCAACCTACCCTAGTGTCACATCATTTACTGCCATTAATTCCAGCTGACCTTTAACACTGTGAAATGTAAATATAAATGTGTAAAAATTAAATAAATTATCATTACCTCGTATGATGATGGAATAATAAGCCTGTTCATAACGGAAAAGGAGTAAATATTGCCGTTCTGATAAACAGTACTACACCGAGATATCCATACACTATCTTTTAGATCTCTATGAACGAAGTCATCTGAGAAATTCTGATTACTTTGGACATCCATGGTGGTTTTAAGTATCTGAACGTTTTTGTTTTGCAGATTTAATATATATGATATAATTTGCATTGTATTTTCATATTCTAGAGTAAATTTACCGAGATTATGTGTTTTCTGTAAGAAAAAAAAAAAAATTCGATGAACGAAATCTAAGGAAAACTATATCCTCACTTTTCTTGCCGAGTGTACATTGGACCAAGAAAAGATACGGAATTTGGATGCAGGAAAACTTCATGTACAACAAAATACATTTATAAATGTCAAGCCTTAACAACTGAAACCATATACAACAAATACACCACCGAATTATTGAGTAGAAGTAGCCCAACTGGATAATAATAAGGGAAATCTTAACTTCTCCGGTTCCTTAAATTAGAATATGAGCACCTTGTGTATGTCATTAACATAAAATGAAAACGCTTTCCAAAGTGGAGGAAACGCATTAGACATGAAACATTAAGGATACTTCAAAAATGTGTCACGTATCCGACTCCACGAATTGACAACAGGCTGTAAAACCTTAAAGGTATTAACTCATCACCTGATAAGTATGTCTGGGACTTTTCGGTTTTAATATAATAATGAAAGGATAACTTGCCAAACCATAACGTAAATAAGAATAATGCGTGAAAAAATAACGCGAGCCAATTATGACAAGCTCCTTCATAACGTGAATTGATTGCGAAAGGCGAGACTGTGTGGCCTTTCAAAAGCCCAGCTTTGAAGTCCACAGGCTTTCTAAAAGAGAGTGAATTAGCTTTCTTATTCCTCTTTGCTCGCTTTCGCTGCTTCGGCTGCCTGTCTCCTCTTCATTCCGATGTACATGATCCAAAATATGGCTATGAAGTTTGCGAACAGAACTCGGTACTGGAAAAAATACATCAATATTCGTTGTAGAATTGGCACATTTCTGAAAATTTTCAGTGATTCAGTCGATGAATATGACTGGATATAATAATAATAATAATAATAATAATAATAATAATAATAATAATAATTATTATTATTATTATTATTATTATTATTATTATTATTATTATTATTATTATTATTATTATTATTATCTAGAGATCATGAACAGAAACAAACGTACTTCAGGTACATTTTGCTTAAAAGAAGGGGTGAACAGCAATCTTTAATAATAATAATAATAATAATAATAATAATAATAATAATAATAATAATAATAATAATAATAATAATAATAATAATAATAGTTTCTGCAGAATATAAACGAAGTAGGAAGCAGATAATATCACAATAATAAGAAGAAGCAAAGGAATGAAAAGGAAAATAAAATTTACTTCGGAAATAAACGGAAAGAAAAACTGCAGAAAATCTGTTCGAATGATTGCGTTTTGCACACACGTTAATTATCGACTAGAAATAATGAACGAAAACTCCAAAAGGAACTCCCAGCCTACCTCTTGTGGGACGTAGTTCACATTGATGAACTGAATGGGCGTCCAGACTTTCCAGTTCATTTTCAGCGCCGTCCAGTACTTCATCTGCAATTCCTTTTTACAAGTTCGATGGCTTTTACCCTGGAATTGTCCAGAAATAAGTATAACTCACAGTGTGTGTGTCAGTTAAACGGGACACCAAAGATCCTCAATTATTTTCAAACCGTCTGATGAGCAAGATGGCCGCTCGACGCTTTTTGCGTGCTTATGGAAAGATGCTTGATGCTTATACAATATATTTTCAAAATGCAACAGAAAACAGGCACCTCATTTTGAGGGCGTTCATTATCTAAGAAAATCATTCTAAATTTTTTTAAGGGGGTTAATGTACAGGATGGAGATTTATAAAGTAATAATTGATCAATAGAAATCTTATTGGGAAACTCTACCACTAGCTTGGAACGATATTATGCGATTTGCTTCATCAAGCAAACAGTTGATTTGTCTCAAAAATGCGACTTGCCATCGAAAACAAATTTTTATTTGCGGGTGACTTGTCTAGACAGAGGCGAATTAGGCGAGAATCTAGTAGTCGGCAACGCAACACTTATATAATGAAGTTAGCTCTCTCTCTCTCTCTCTCTCTCTCTCTCTCTCTCTCTCTCTCTCATTGTAACTGACAAATAAGACGTAAGCCTAGATATGACAAAAGGGTTTCCAGTGAAATTTCAGTTTGATGGAAAGTAACAACAACGCTGACTGTGTATGCAAATGCACGAGACAAACGAAACCACTTCTCAGCGTGGGGAAAGTCCTCACCTCCATCCTCGACAGCACGTAGAGAGAAAGCAGAAGAAGAAGAGGGGCGAAACCTAATCTGTCAAGCAACAGCCTCTTCACAGATGCGCCCTTGGACGTTGGGGGGACCACCTTTTCCAGGAATTTGTAGAAGTAGTGGGCGAGAGGGCCAGTGACCACGAAACTGAGAAATTAAAGCCAATGTGAATTGGGTTTAGTTTACGTATTTCATCAGTCTTGCTATACTCCAGGACACACACACACACACGCACACACACACACACACACACACACACACATACATATATATATATATATATATATATATATATATATATATATATATATATATATATATATATATGTATATAATATGTGTGTGTATGTGTTCATATAAATATGCACTAGATATTCACACTCCAACGCAGATTATATACTATACATATACATAGACAATATATATATATATATATATATATATATATATATATATATATATATATATATATATATATATATATATATATATATATATATATATATATATATATATGCGTGTGTGTACAATGCAAATTTCAGCAAAAAACCTTACAAAAATCGGATTTCAAAACTCAGATATGCCAAGCTGATTACTGTACCACATTATATGCTAAAACTAAAGTAAATTTACAGTACCGAAAACACCATTTGTACATAAAATTACAATAACCTTAATGGATGTAATTCATCCATGTGCAAATAATAATTTGAAATACCATCTGTACGACACTTATATAATAAAAAAAATTTACTCGATTCAAGGAAATTGGAACAATAATGGATTTGCTACGTTCCTCGACAAAACTTGTACAACTGGACCGAGAGCTCTCATGAGTTGGGAAAAAAAGGAGGTTTCTGTGTGATAATTCTCTGTATGTGAACTGCTCCTTTACCAGTATAACTGCACCTTTGATATTCGGTACCGTTTTCTGACAAGGGATAAGAAGAACGCTTCATAACGCACTGTGTGTGTGTGTGTGTATGTATGTATGAGTGTGTGTCTAGTTACAACAGTACTCACCCGAAAATTGCATATCTAGAAGCGCTCTGCAAACTGATCTTTGGCTGCTTAGTGATCAGCTGACTCAGGATTTCTCCCAAGGCACAAGTGACGGCACTGCAATAAAGAACAATCAGTAATGACTGAAAAATCTTGGGCGCGAATTTGAAAACAGCCAATGTTAGCAGAATTATTGAAAGGGAAACGACAAAAATTGACAAATTATTGTCGTAACACTTGCTGGTATTGCAAAGAAACGTTCCTATATGAAATATGGATGAACGCACATACAGTTTCAAGTCGGCCAACGGTGTCATTCTTTACATGGTAACCGATGACCTTAGAGGCTGCTCTATGAGTAGGAGCCCTTGTTGGCATAAAGCCAGCTTAGTCATAAACATCAGATAAACCAAATATTTCTATTTTGTCAGCTATTGACTTAGAGAATGAAACTGTGGGCTGGCAAAATCTGTATGTGCATTTTTACCTCAAAGTTCAATGTCTACTGGCAATGGTCCTTCAAGATAATAGTTAACAAATACATACACTGGGATATGCTAAAAAAAAAAAAGGAAAAACAAAACTTGGTGAACAAGAAGTTTTTACATTAAGTGTAGAAAACTGAAAATGAGTGAAATGTACTAGCTGGCATTGCTGTTACTAAACCTAATAACTTGCCAAGCCTGAAAATTTTCAGTGCCAGAAATCGTCAGAAAGTCACATACCTGCCCACCCTCCAGCTGAACAAAACTGACATTTAACACAGTCATCAAGAGGTTAGCTTTGTTGAAACAATTATCTCGCAAAGCAGTAAACCTGTAAAGTCCCCGCTCAACGGGTTTTCTGTGGTGAACTACCCGTTTTCTACGGTGACTCTCCTACAAGCCTAGGTCAAGCCAAATAGCCACATTTTTATCTATGCAAATACGTATCTATTACTGATTTATTTATGCCTGTTTACTTTTCATGTGTGTCAGAGTATTATTGTGTTAATTCTTGTAATCTGATCTTTTATGTTATTTGTGTTTGCCTGTCCAAATTCACATTGAGAGCAATTGACCTCGGGTCACCTGTATCTTATTGTATTCCTTTGTATGATGTCCGCACGCCGCTTTATAAGCGGCCTGCTTTCCTAATAAACCAGCAGTACATGCCCACCTGCTCATTATTTCGCACCTCATATAGTGGTGACCCCGGAGTGGTTCCCAGAGCCATTAGCGGACTCATACAGCGACCTAGTCTTGGCTCCATGAACTACCCCACGCCCGTAACAGACTAAAAACGGCACTTTAACAAAGTGTTTGGGCTGGCTGACTCTCGTCGGCAGATCACCAGCGTCATTAGCAGACCCACGCGGCGTGCTCCCTAGTGCATGTTGACGCGAGTAACCCACTCCAAGTAAGAGGGCAATAGTGAGTATGGATGCAGACATTCCCTCCCACATACAGTTAACCGCGAACTTCGCAGACTCAGATATCTCCCTCGCGCACAACCCGCCCATGCCCTCCCCCGCACCAAGGCTCGCACGCTCCTCCACGTCAATACCAGCTCCCCTCATGCTGCCCGTCCTGACGGAACAAACTAAGTCCGCCCTCATCATAAAGCTGCCGCCTTTCACGCACAGCAACCTGTCATCATGGCTCTACAGGGTCGAGGGGCAGTTCAGGCTGGCGGGACTTACTGATGAGGTGCTGCAGGCAGACGCCGTGATCAGAGCCCTCCCGGAGGAGGTCTACAGGAAGCTCATCCCATCCCGTCACCTACCAGAATCTGAAAACCTCTCTTGTCAAGACCTGCTCCCTGCCAGTCTCCGAGAGGGCCGGCCGCCCGCGCCATTGACCTCATCAACAACCCTCGACATGACCAGAACCTCCTGGAAGCTTGGGACGTGATCCAGGACCTCCTCACCCTTCCCGAGATGGACAGCAGCGGCAGGCAGTTGGAGATTAGCCTGTCAAGGGAGATTTTCCTCCGTCAGCTCCTCCCAGAGGTCCGAACCCAGATCCTCGAGCCTTATACAATGCTGCTTGGGGACCTGATCAGGACGGCGCAGCAGCTGACGGACTCCACAAGGGCAGCGAAGTGGGCATCCACGCCCGCACACCCCATCAGCTCCCTCCAGCCGGAGGAAAATGCGGAGGAGGAGATAAGCGCCATCACCAGGAGGCAGCCAACCTACCACCACAAGAAACATCCACCGGGGCCTTGCTACTACCACCAGCGGTACGGCAAGGACGCCTGGAACTGCCAACCCCCCCTGCTCTTTCGCCCATCCAAAAAACAAGGGAGGTGGCGACCAACAGGACAGGCCGCCATGGCAGCAGAGGAACCCAGGAACCCAAACCCAGTAGGCTTCTATGTTCGCGACACCGTCTCCGGCAGGATGATGCTGGTCGACAATGGGGCCGTTCGATCAGTGTTCCCGACATCCAGAGAGGACCGCAAATGCCCACTGGACCCGGCTGCCTTCCTGACGGCTGCCAACGGGTCCCCCACCCTCTCCTATGGCACCAGGCGCCTGTCGATCTCCATCCTCAGCCGGAGGTACACTTGGAACTTCATAGTCACGGACGTGAGGACCCCACTCCTGGGCGCGGACTTCCTCACCCACTCTGGTCTGGCAGTCGAGGTCGGTCGCAAGCGTCTATTGGATACCAACTCCTGCCAGTCCCTCCCCCTGGCAACGGGCCCAGTGCACCTGCCATCTGCTCCGTCGCCCCACACCAGTACGCCCAACTGCTGAAGGAGTTCCCCGACGTCTTCAAGGTGCCCGGGCCGCCTGCAAAGCACGGCATCTACCACCACATTAAGACAAAGGGCCCCCCAATGCACGCAAAGTTCCTGAGGCTTCACCCTCGGCACCTTCAGGAGGCCATGGACGCTTTCGCCGAGATGGAGCGGATGGGCATATGCAGGAAGGCCTCTAGCCCGTGGGCCTCTCCCCTCCACATGGTGCAGAAACCGGACGGCTCCTGGAGACCCTGCAGCGACTACAGGCAGCTCAACCTCGCAACTGAACCAGATCATTACCCCCTCCCAAACATGCAAGATCTCACGGCCTCCTTTCACGGGGCCAAAATATTCTCTAAACTAGACCTTTTGAAGTCCTACTTCCAGGTACCAGTTGCTCCAGAGGACATCCCCAAAACCGCCATCATCACGCCCTTCGGGTCCTACGTCTTTGTCTTCTCCACCTTCGGCCTGAGGAATGCAGGGGCAACCTTCCAGAGACTGATGGACAGCATCCTGGGGGACCTGAACTTCTGCGTCTGTTACGTAGATGACATTCTGATTTTTTCCAGATACCCCAAAGAGCACCTGCGGCACATCCGAAAGGTCCTGCAGCGCCTGCAGGAGAACGGCCTCGTTGTCAGGTTTGATAAATGCACCTTCGGCGTCGAAAAAGCTGACTTCCTGGGCCACAAGATATCCCCGGAGGATGTCCGCCCACTCGCATCGAAGGTCACAGCCATTACTAGGTTCCCCACCCCTACCTCTGTCAAGGCCGTACAAGAATTCCTCGGGATGGTCAACTACTACAGGAGGTTCATCCCCGGGGTCGCGCACACCATGGACCCCCTGACGGAGATCCTGAAGGGCCACTCGAAGTCCTTAGTATGGGGACCCGACCAGCAGCAGGCTTTCTCCCTGATGAAGGCCACCCTCGCCGAGGCAACTGCCTTGGACCACCAGTACCCCAACGCCCCCCTTCAGCTGACGACAGACGCCAGCAACGTCGCCTGTGGGCCCGTCCTGGAGCAAGTTGTCGCCGGAGCCCCCAGCCCATCGCCTTCTTCAGCAAGAAGTTCAGCCCCGCGGAATCCCGCTACAGCACCTTCAACAGGGAACTCTGCGCAGTATATTGGGCGGTACATCATTTCAAGTTCCTCCTGGAGGGTATGCCCTTCACAATTTGGACGGACCACCAGCCGCTGGTCCACGCCTTCACAAAGCAAGGGGACGCATGGTCTTCCAGGCAGCAGCAGCATCTCACGGCCATCGCGGAGTTCACCTGCACAATCAAATACCTCCCCGGCAGGAAGAACCGTGTAGCAGACTCCCTCTCCAGGATCGAGCTCAACGCGGTGCAGCTCGGGATCGACTACGAGGACCTCACCCAGGAGTAGACCACTGACCCAGAGACTCCAGCCTACCACACCGCCATCACGTCTCTCAAGTGGAAGGATGTGCCCCTCGCCCCTGGGGGGCCAACACTGCTGTGCGATGTAAGCACCGGCCAACCTTGCCCCCTGGTACCTGCCTCCCACCGCCATCTGGTGTTCAACATCATCCACGGGCTGTCCCACCCCTCCGCCAGGTCAACGGCCAAGCTGCTGGCAGAGAAATTTGTCTGGCATGGTATGCGGAAGGACACGACGGCCTGGGCAAGACAATGCATCCAGTGCCAGACCGGCAAAGTAGGGCGGCACACTGAAACGGGGGTGGGTGAGTTTCCCCAGCCGGAGAAGCAGTTTGGACACATCCATGTAGACGTGGTGGGCCCCTTTTCCCCATCAGGCGGGGCTAGATATCGCCTGACGATCGTCGACCGCTCCACCAGGTGGCCTGAAGCGACGCCCATGCACGAAGCCACCACCAGTGCGTGCGCCGAGGCCCTCTTCTCCAGCTGGGTCAGCTGGTTTGGTGTCCCGGACCACATAACCACCGACAGGGGTCCTGCCTTCCTGTCCGAGCTGTGGTCCACCCTGGCACACCTGCTGGGGACCTCTCACCACACCACCTCTGCCTACAACCCCGTGGCCAACGGATTGGTGGAACGGTTCCACAGATCACTGAAGGCGTCCCTCATGGCCCGCTGCACCGCCGAGGATTGGAAGTACCAGCTGCCTTGGGCCTCCTCGGGCTGAGGACTGCCCCCAGAGCCAACGGCGACCCGTCCACAGCAGAGAAAGTCTACGGGGAGCCCCTCGTAGTCCCAGGCGAACTCATCACGGGAGACCGCCACAACCTGACAGTCCAGAGGCTCCGTGACACAGTCGGGAAGTTCGTCCCCTGCCAGCGGACGTACATCGATAGGACAACACCATTCACGCCTCCCGGCCTGTCCTCCACCACCCATGTCTTCTTCAGGAACAAAGCTGTCCGCCAGCCCCTAACCAGGCCCTACAAGGGGCCCTTCTGCATGCTGGAGCGGAACACCAAAGCATTCTGGCTGGCCTTGCACAGGAAGGACAATTGGGTGTCTGTTGACCGTCTCAAGCCCGCCCTGTTGGAGGAAATCGTCGACGATACCATGCAGCGCCCTCCGCAAGTACCATCGCCCCTGCAGCCAGCCAAACCCAAAAGAAAGTCATGCGGCCGCCCCTGGAAGCACCAGGGCAGCGCCGCAGCCAGCCGCTCCCGCTCACACCACACACCCCCTGCTGACTTAGCAGAGCCGCGGCACTCTCCAGCGGTCCAGCAGATTCCTAGTTTAATCAGACGTTACCCATGTCTTGGGGGGGAGTATTGTAAAGTCCCCGCTCAACGGGTTTTCTGTGGTGAACTACCCGTTTTCTACAGTGACTCTCCTACAAGCCTAGGTCAAGCCAAATAGCCACATTTTTATCTATGTAAATACATATCTGTTACTGATTTATTTATGCCTGTTTACTTTTCATGTGTGTCAGAGTATTATTGTGTTAATTCTTGTAATCTGATCTTTTATGTTATTTGTGTTTGCCTGTCCGAATTCACATTGAGGGCAATTGACCTCGGGTCACCTGTATCCTATTGTATTCCTTTGTATGACGTCCGCACACCACTTTATAAGCGGCCTGCTTTCCTAATAAACCAGCAGTACATGTCCACCTGCTCAGTATTTCACATCTCTTATAAACCCAGACATCTTGGCAACTCTGTTGACATCTTTGGTGTTCACTGTGTCCACTATGAGGCGCCACTGTCTATGATCCAAAATGGAAGGTAGGGTGAAGTGCACAATCCATTTCATAGGTAAGGTCTATATTTTACTCAGATGCCAAGTGGTATTCTAAAATACCATGCGTTTTAAATTATACTGATGAGAAGAGGTGATGAAACTTTCCTCCTTTGGCGAACTAATAAAAACAAGTGAAAAATGCGCCGAAGTTTCTTCGGCGCAATCGAGTTTTCTGTGCATCGTATAATCAAGGCCACCAAAAATAGATCTATCTTTCGGTGGTTTCGGTATAATGTTTTATGAGCCACGGCCCGTGAATCTTTAACCACGGCCTGGTGGTGGCCTATCTTATATCGTTGCCAGCAGCACAATTATGGCTAACTTCAACCTTAAATAAAATTAAAATTACTGAGGTCTGAGGGCTGCAATTTGGTATGTTTGATGATTGGAGGTTGGATGATTAACATACTAATTTGCAGCCCTCTAGCCTCAGTAGTTTTTAAGATCTGAGGGCAGACAGAATAAAGTGCTGAAGGACAGACAAAGCCGGCACAATAGTTTTCTTTTCAGAAAACTAAAAGGTCACTTTCAGACTTCAAGTTTAACTTTAAGCTTTATCGGGTCCAAGCTAGGTGAAGCATTTAAGTATACAGGTATAGAAGAAGCTTCTTTAACGTGATCACAAATTTTTAAACATGTGACTAGTCAAGGTCACTCGTTGCACCTAAGCAGCTTTGATAGTCAGAATACTGGCTACATGCCTGCCAGAAGTGGAGTTGCAGAGTAGGTTTAAGGCAAAGGCGTTGCATTTAATCTCTCAGGACCCATTTGATTCTGGGATCTCCAAGTATTTATTGACAGAAGAGCAATAAATTGTATTGTTGCTTTGTAAAGTCATGATTGATGATGAGGCATGTATTTCCGGACTGCTTTCTTTCTAACTTCCCTTGACTTCTTTCGTGATTAAGTGATGTCGTTGTGCCAATTCCAATACTGCGTAACGAATCTAAAGTTATGTTTTTCGACATTTCATCTTCAATAACGCAGAAGCCGTTTTTGGAGTTGTGTAAGAATTATAACGAACCTCATTTCTGGTAGTTTACAACAACAAAAAAAAAAGTTTGAAAGAAAATAAGTTTTTCAAACACTAATGTAAAAGCGAAGACAGAAAAATTAAGAAACGAATCCTGAAGAAACGCAAAGGTGACATAACATTCCCCTGTAACACTCCACTGTTTCTTGCAAATTTACTTGACAAGACGCCATCAACATCAACTCTGCAACTATGTTCACGGATAATTTCACTTGGCTTTACATATTATACCCTAATCAAAGAAGACGTTTCCATAATATTCGTATGTGGACGCTGTCAAAAGCCTTCTCATAATCAACAAAATCCATCAGAAGGGAACAGGTGAGTCCATCCACCGCCGCACAGTATGTCTCGTCACAAATATTGAGTTTGTTCAAGATGCTTTATTTAACAAATCACGCCAATCTTTACAAAACTTGCATGGTGGAATGTATCACACATCTAGAGAGATGGGACTCAAGACAAACAGAAGCAATGACAGGACAAGGAAAGACGAGTGGCGATTGGAGGCAATGATGGAAATGTAATCGAGAAGAACAACTGCGCATCAGCACTTACCTTGTAGTTGCTTTCGTGATGAGAGGATTCCGGTATAGGCTGAGGTTATAGACTTGCAGGCCATTTTCTAACACTGACAACACAGTCATGGCGTCGATGGACCTACAAAGGATGGAATGAAGTAAATTGCATGCCTGTATGACAACATTATTTACAGGTGCCTGACGTTTCCACAAGAAGGCAATTAAACAACCATATTGAGTATTATCTTACATATCAAATGAGAATAATTTGTCTTGAAAAGATGCACTGAGGTGGTCATCACAAAAATACTTCTTATTCTGATACAGTGGTAAATGTGTCAAGCTGCATTAGTTAAAAAGAGATAAATGCATCCTTAAGAAAAATAGCAGTTAGGAAAATTAATTTTTCAGATAATGCTGTAGGTCTAATGACTCTTCTTTTTCTTCTTATTGTTCTTCTTCTTAGCTCAGCTGGGATAGAAGAGAGCCAGTTACTGGTTGAATGAGAGCCGGATTTCTGTTTCAGAGCACGGAAGTGTTGTGAAAACATAAAGTACACTGACTGAGTGGTTGATTGCATTCTTCTTGGCGTAACAACAATAAAGGTTGGGAATTTTTTCAAACATTGCCGTTGAACTCTTGCCTCATTTTTTTTGGAAAGGTTTGTTATTGATCTGAGATTAAGGTGCTGAGAATATATTTTCTTAATATCGTTTTGGGGATCATTCAGGGTGATTTTTGGGTTCCGAATGAAAATCAGGTTCATAATTAATTGAATGTGAAAATTAGTCATTCTTATCGTGTGCCCATGCGTCTTTCATCACGAATTAATACGATATTAAAATAAGATAGGACAGTCGCTTGTTTCTTGTTTGATTACCAGACGAGAATAAAAACACCTATGTAACAAAACAAAAAAAAAAGAAAACTAAGAAAACTTTGCTTGCAACCAAATTAAGACAGAGAAAAACTGAAAGCACGATAGAAGTTTCCTTAGCAATTATAACTTTTGACAAAGTTACACCAAAGGTCCGAAATGAAAATGCTATACTTTCTTATGTAGGCTTTTTTCGTGCAACTTGAAACAATTTAACTTCAAGTGTTTTTCACATCTCGCCAGAAAAGACGAAAGATGGAAATATCTCCGCTGAATGTCTGAGGTCACATGAAATTTTACCTATAACCTATACATGGTCAGAATGCGACAGCAACTTATTCATCAACATTAGCCATCACTGCATATTTTTGCCAATCATGCTGTGGCTTCAAATAGCTATTTCCAAAATACGATCCATATTTCTTCAACCAGCTGATGAAGTGAAATGCTTTATCACTATTACCACCAGCATAAAATCTGCGATCGTCGTTTTCTTTATTAGATTAAATCTATCAGATTTAATTCTTTGCTTTCGTTGCGATGCTCTAAGTTAACAAAGGGTTTTCGTTTGGATAGAAATGGAACGAATCTTCTTTTTAATATCTTATTTTACAATTCTGTGTCAGCTACAAGAGTCTATAGCATAGTCCAGCGTTCTTTGCTTACGTCATGACCATCCCTTAGAGCTAATTGGCTGGCAATAGTTTCGAAAAGTTGGTTAATCTGTGGTTCTTCTCATGTTCATTAATATTGCAATGGTTGTTGTACCGAACTAAATTACGTTCTGCAGATTATCAAAAGGAAACGTTATATTATCTCCTGAAATAAAATTGTAATACGCATCTCAATAAAGGTGGTTAAAAAAAAGGAAAATATGAACGGAGTCAGGAGTGTTCCGCGATGCCACAGTGTTGTGTTTCGTAAAGGAGGTTCACCTGAATACGAAAGTGACACAGAGAATGTCTGCTTTCGAATCGGTGCACTTGAATCACTGGACAATGATAATTACCGTCTGATATTGTCAAGCGTGTTTACCATTCTAAACTTAAACACAAAGGCTTTCTCAGACCTATGCAGACTGATATTTCATATTGATTTCAGGAAATTTTACTACATTTTAACAGTCATAAAATCCATTTCATTGCACTCGTTTACACATTCTCTTAAGGACATTATCTTCTTTCGAAATAACAGGATCATAAAAATGGACGTAGACCTATAATGTCCTAATGTCCTTTGTCTTTTTTGTCGGTTTACGCAACTTATGGTGTTTGGATTATAGGCCTATCTTATACGCAGTCGTTTTATTGTGGTTACTCTTATTTTTTTTTTTATGGTGCTTGTAGTTTTGTGTCTTCGAAAACTTTTCATATGGTGACCTACAACTGCAGAATAAACATAGACCTATTCATAAAAAGTTACTGGTGTACAGAATTATCTGCCTACTCTTGTCAATTGAAATTTAGTCATTTGTTTTAATTAAAAGTAATCGAGTTCTTTATGAATATAGTCTACGCTAGGATATTCTCCTAACAATGGAGAGAGAGAGAGAGAGAGAGAGAGAGAGAGAGAGAATTTACTGACTCATGTATCCTTTTGTCCAACAGGGTAATCTACGAGAATGCCCCCAAAAGCAAATGAATATCATGGGCTACTCGCAGACTGGTTTAAATCATCTCATACATAACTTTTTCAGCTATCATTTATGTTTTCTTATTTCGTTAAATATCTTATGATGCCTTCCTATCATAGCCTTCATTTTCGTAGAAATGCTACAGCAGCCTTATATTCACGATCACAGTAATATAATTTGTGATCCCTTTTGTAAATATATTTTCAATATATTTCATTGAGAGCAGTTTGATAGTTGTGTGCAAGGCTGGGACAGTCCTATGATTGATCTGTGTGTGCCATCGGCTACGTGTTCATAAGTTTTACTTTTATTCTCTGTGGTATAAGTGGCGTTACAATTATTATGGCCATGTATGTGCATGTGCACTTGCTTACACGTGTACATTCCACTTTATATTATACATTATTTATCGTGGAGTGAGTTGAAACTACTATATTAATTAAAAGTTGCTCTATTTCCAACAGATACGGGAAGAAAACTATTTGCGATAAGAAATTGACGTGTAGGCCCATGCCCTGTCATGTCTCAAAATATAAGAATTTAATGTGTAGTCCTATGACCTGTCATTGACTCAATATATAAGAAATTGACGTGTAGGTGTATGACCTGTCATTGCATCAAAATGTAAAAATTTTGTGTAGTCCTATGATCTGTCATTGCCTCAAAATATAAGAAATTGACGTGTAGGCCTAATCTCTCAATGATATTAACATTCGATATGGCTGCATAAGTCTATGCTTCATTTCAATTAATGTGGTCTATGTGGGATCGCTTACTTAGGCCAACATCAATTTAAAAATAAAAAAGCAAGATGCTTGTGTATTTAGGCTCCGCATGATAAAAAAAAAAGATGCGCAGATCCAAGATCTTCCTAATGATATATAACTTAATATATCTTTTATCGGAGATATTAATTGCATAGTTCAAAACTCCGGGAACTCAAATCTGTGGTGTCATCATTCATGACAAATCCGTACTGGTAATCATATGGACTGTTAACTAGTGTGACGTCATTCACCCCTCGAGAGCTAGCCAATCACTGGCGTGCAGTGGGCGGGGCTTAGCTGCAGAGAGCGGTAGACTCTACATAATCAGTGTCGGTTCTGAAAACCGTAGTGTACAAAATAACCCGCTTTCAGTGATATGATAGGAGGAACTTAATCGTCTTTATCTTTTCGATAAAATAGTGAGTACTGATATCTAGTAAGAGTGTCGACTGTAGTACTGTTGAAAAGAATAAGCGTTCAAGGTGAGTAGACCTATGAATCAAAAACAAATGACAAACTTTGCTTTGCACGCGTCTGTTACTTCATTTTTTTCTGTATAGGCCTAACAAGTTTACTGGCATTTAACGATAAACAACGGTTTGGCTCGTGGAATTTCATTGCAAATAAGCTTTCAGGGTGAATAGACCTCTGAAACAAGAACAAATGACAAACTGCTTTACACGCGTCCGTTACTTCATTTTTTTTCTGTATAGGCCTAACAAGCTCGCTGGCATTTAACTATAAATAAATAATTAGCTCGTGGAAGTGATTCATTGGATGTCAAACTTTTGACAATTTTGGTATTTACTTTAACCTCCACGATCGCTCTTTATTCTCTCTTTCTAAGGTAACTACACAGGTAGGAGAGAGAGAGAGAGAGAGAGAGAGAGAGAGAGAGAGAGAGAGAGAGAGAGAGAGCATTTTCTGTGTTTCCATCTTTGCGGTAGCAACAGAGATCTTGCTTGATAGCGCACAATATTTTACACTCATCAATGCATTCCAGAGGGTAGAAATTTAGAGAGGCGAGTTGTCATCAAGCATTACCAACTTTTTTTTTTATCAGTCCTTCTGAATACAGCTAACTGGTAAGAATTACGTCCCCTCTCTCTCTCTCTCTCTCTCTCTCTCTCTCTCTCTCTCTCTCTCTCTCTCTCTCTCTCTCTCTCTCTCTCTCTATGAATTCGTGAACACTAACGTCAAAATCTACTTATACGCCTGAATGCCTAGTCATTATTTAGAATAGTGACTCTAACTTATTTTTTTTTTAGGGGTCTCTCTAGATGTTATGCAGCTCAGCAAGTACAATAACAACACTGCGATCGAATGATAACGTTACCTTATCGAATGAATTATGAAATACCTAGAAAAAAGATCTAGACAATATCAAGACTGGCACTGATTAAATCGCGAACCACATCTAGACTTAATTTTACTGTTTTTCCGTTTTTTTTTTTTTTTTTTTTTGGTCTCAACAAGTTTCCTACATTGGTAACGGAATATGCTTTGGAAAAAGTAAGAGGTGAACTTCGAACATAATTGTCGATATTGGGAATGGCAGGTTTTAAAGAGTGTTTGTTTTTTTACAAACAATAAACATGCACATACACACGTACATGCTGGGCAGAACATTACACTTCTTTTGCAAAATCTAAATGGGCCCTATTACAAGCTTTAAAGACAAACGAGAAAATGTTATAAAGCTTGAAAAACTCAAATGATGATTGTCGTTCGCAATGAAAACTTTTACACTGTTGCCACTCGATAATTAAAAAATAAAATATAACGTAACATAAACAGGTTCCACTGCACCCTGGGCTAACTCACTCCTCTCGTACACCCTAATGAATTTTAAGATTTCGGGACTAAATTCCTCTGTGCGTTCTACTTAAAGAAGAGATGAAGCTTGAATTACGGTAACTGTTAAGAATGATTAAGCTGTGGAATTACCTCTTCGTCACTTATTTCGTGTGTTCAGATGGTGCAGAGCACAAACGAAGCCTAATGAACACTGAAGATTTCAGATGTTTGGACCTCTTCTCCCACTCATATCCCGGACTGGGTCCGAGGTTCAAGGTCGGCCCTGTTACTAATGAATGATTTTACGATGTAAGTTCAATTTGGGCAACTGCCTCTGTTTGCAGGAGTACCAGTCCACATTAAATTGCCTTATTAATTAATAAGAAAATGTAAATTGCTTGTGGCGAAGACTTTGCATTTTCATCGAACACTTGGAAGAAGACAAGATGGTAGAATGATTTAGGCTCGTAGTCTTCACAAAACCCTTCATGGTTTATCATCTGGTGATAATTTTCATATTTTGTCCTTCATATTTGTCTGATACAACATCAGTTGTTGTGTTGATGGATAGAGCACAATATTGTCTTATTTTATTCACTATCTCCAGGTAACTGAAATGAAACATCATCAGTCAACACCCAGCCCAGTCGTGTCGCTGAGAGGCGCCATCTTCACCGCCACCTTGGTTAGTCCTCTCTCTCTCTCTCTCTCTCTCTCTCTCTCTCTCTCTCTCTCTCTCTCTCTCTCTCTCTCTCTCTCTCTCTCTCTCTCTCTCTCTCTCTCTCCTAAATACACACAAGCACTCTCACGTAGATCTTCAGCCCTAACAATAAGGAAGGAACATGTCTTATTGTATCACTGTTAGATCCTCTAAATAAAGAAATATGGAGCCCTAGTGGCTGTAGAACTATACACGATTCATGTTTAAAATTAAATTATAGATTCAAATGCTAATCCAGACCATCAACTGCTTTACAATAATCTGGGTTTGATTCGAACGACCTATATACTTCTTGTACATACATACCTGTATACACCAATAACAAGCCCTTTCTCTCAATCATTACCGCACTATATTGCGTCTCTGTAGATTTCTATTTCATCTACCCATCCCTTAAACATTAGAGAAGATGAAGCCTAGTCTGGTCTTCCGTGGTGTGGAAGGTGGAAGGGTGCTGGTCCAAATATACCAGTGACAGTATTCCTCGTGTGTCATCCACCTTTGCTGAGTGTGAGTTTGTTATGTGCTTCTTCTCCCATTGCTTGTGCTGGTTATGCTGCTCTTACTGAATGCTATAGGTGTCAACTGCTTGTTCCACCTTTGTTGTTTCCTGGCAGTGCTTCCCCTTCAGGAGTAAGTCTTTTTACGTTTCCAGTAACGCATTTAACTAATGTAGCTTAAAGCTAAAGTCTCTCCTGCATAAATAGGATTGTCAGTTTTACTTTAGGCTATATGTATATTTTTATTCTATATTACTCTTATACCGAGTACCACAGTAAGAGGAAGACACACAGAAGCATATGGACAATAAACATAGCCTGTCAACTCTACAGAGCACCTACATAACAGATTCAAGTATTTAAAAGCATACACAAAACTGGAAGAATGATTTGATATCCATTGCAAGTTTGCAGTCAGCATAATTGACCTCTTAAGTGATACGTCAAAAAGTATCATAGAAAACGCAACGCATATTAATAGAAAATGTAATGCTCTTATGCTAAACTATTACAACTCTCATTTATAACAATGAACTGATAAAGAGACTCTCAACTTTTTGAACTGTCAGACTTTGTCGCAATTAAAAAAAATGAGGTAATAAAGCCAGTACCTCAGAAATTAATTTTAAATTGATAGTTCCAAAGTCCCATCTGATACTGAACTGTTGCATTATTATGAAATGAAAGAAGTCATTTCTCTTTACCTAATTATGGTTCTATTTTACAGCAGAATTGTCTACAGTGCAGTCATCTGGTAAAAATGCGTGTCTTTTCATATCAAGTATGCATAATCCTGTTAGTGCTCTTACTGATTTTTTAAATATCTCAAAACCAACCATCTTCAAGGAACTGCGGCCTTTGTAAAATAATGAATCTGATGGTAAACTATTAAAACAGATTAGACAAACTGTTGTACTGTGGAGTTTTTCATTCTAAAATAGATATAAATTTTTTATCCCACCCTCTGTGCAACTGGACACACACCTATTTGACACTTGGGTACAACACTCACCTTAATATACAAAAATACATGAAAATACACACCAGTTGATAAATCATGGACGCTGTTCCCAAACCATTGAACAATAATTCGTCTATCCTCAGTACAGTATCAACTGCATTTGTTTAAAAATTGCAGATATGCGATATTGTATCTAAGACTACGGCTAAAAATTAAATGAAATGTAATTTTACTGAGTCTATTATTAACAACCATGCTATGTTATTTTGCTACATTGGAAAGGCATTCCTTGGTTGCCTCTTTGACAGTGAAGATGCGTTTACCACGAAATTGAAACGGGGACGATATTTGATGATGATAGTGAGGGTGATAGCGATAGTGACCATGAGCATTTAGATGATATGACGACAATGAAAATGTTAGTGATAAAGATGTTAAGGGTAAGCAGATTGATTATGGTAATAGAGTTGATAGTAATAATGATGCTTAAAAAAGATATGAAAAAATTAAATGCTTTAGGTTACAGAAGACGGATAAACAATAGAGGAATCTTATATCAATAGTACTTTGAAAATTGCGAGAATATTTTCAGTACTAACAAAAATGGTGGATGTCATGCTTCTGTTTTGGGAAGAGTTGACGACAAAATAAGCCATGCTCTCTTCAGTATTTCCATGGTATCTTCTGGACTTGCCTGGCAACGCGCAGGGCCCTAATAGTAGCAGGCGATTTTTCTTATAAATATCCATATCTAAGAAATAATTGAATGGTATCTAATTGCATAAATACGGATCACTCAATTAATCAGATTTTTTCGGTTGAGCTTCACGACAGCGTTGTAAAATGTTGGAGGTTACAAGACTACTTATCCTATTGATTAAAGAATGCTTTTACAGATAGCCCGATACCTAGGTATATACAGCAGACATTTTTGATTAACATAAAAATGAATAAAACATATCGCAACATTACGAAAACTGTAGTATAATGATTGAATGTTAAATTGTACAAACATCCAATCTTACTTTATGACGTCACGCATGTATGCGTGGTAGGCAACGGGCGACTAATCCTTTATTATTTTACCGTCATTATCGTTCCGTTTGAGTCAAGATTTACAGAAATTGGTCAAAATGAGCTTTGTAGCGCCAAAAACTCTTAAAAATACCCTGCTGGGAGGATGATGAAGTGTGAAATCCCTGCTCCGCCTACCATCCCAACATAAACACGAAACGGCTTCGGGCGTTCCAATAATATTCGGGGTTAGAGGAAAAACAAATGGACGACCTTTAAGAGAAGGAGAGAGGAGAGGAGGAGGTCAAGTGTACAATTATTCCCTCGTGCTGGAGTCTCTGGGTAAGAAATGGCGCACGGAGACGGCCGTCGGTGCCCCGGGGTGATGTCAGGCACCTCCGAAGGGCGGAGGGCGTGACGGAAAGACCCGTTCGCCGTATAGTTGAGAAGACGATGGTCTGCAGACGAAGACGTTAATGGTTGTGTTTTGGTCTTTGGTTGGTCTGGTGGAGAGCTTTCGGTCTTCTTTTTCAGGCCTGTTTTACGAAGGAGGTTTCGCGTGTGGTTATTAGGGATTGTTTAGACTCTTTATAGACTCGTTAGGCTCTACGGACTGCGGTAATGTGCAGGAATTTTGAGTGAATTTGGCATCGCGAACGATTGTTTAGATTAGACGGGCCTATGCAATTCCGAATGCAAACGGGCCAAGTTTTTTTATTTTACCAGGAGGACAGTCTGTTAGGCCTGAACCCACGTAAATATTGGATTAAGTAATACGGTAGGCTGGTTATGACTAGTGAAACCATAGGCTTGTTCAGGGATAAGCTAGGGCAAAATTATACGTGTCCTCGTTAATAAATTTCTATATGTTGTCCCCTGTTGAAGGTGGACCTCCTTTTGCCCTCCCTAGCAAGCCATAGCCTAGCCTGCTATCTTGCCGTTTGGCACAAGTTTCTCGATCGGGGAAACAGGCTTAGGCTAACCTTAGATGGGTTAAAAAGTTATCTAGGCTAGTATTAATTTGTTGCAAGTGAAATAAGTTTAGCTTAAACAATGAATCAGAATTTTATCCATTTTGTGATTTTACTCAATTTTTAACCCAGTCCTTGCCAGTCGAACAAGTAGCCCCAGGCTTAAGATTACAAGTATGCGCTAGGTTATTTCCCTTCATAAAATGGAATGTAAGGTCATAATGTTCTTGGGATTCCTTAAAACATGATAAATTGCATGCAGAATGGTTTTTTTTTTTTTTTTAGGTAATAGGCCAAGACATAATGTAGGCTATGTTCTGTATGCTTTGCCTTTGTGGACCTTGGTAATCAGATATTGTGTAGGCCGAATGTTTGGGAAAATTTTACAGGTTGCCTGTAATTCATACTGGTATCAAAATAAAAATGCTTTTCTGATGGGTTTTCTTTTATATTTTTAACAGTTTTGACCATTTCTGTTGGAAATGTATAGTTAACTCACTTTTCCATCCAGTGTTTAACAATTTTGGAGGCCCACAGTGTGAATTTGAGGATTGTGGTTGGGCGAGGGTTTGGAGTAATTAAGAGTTGGTAGTATATATCCTGTGGGGTTCACCGTAACCTCTCAACCTTAACATAACTTAGAATGCTGGGTCCTGTCGGACTGGTGAAGATTTTGGGTGGTTTGCAGAACGATGGAACAACCTCCGAACGGAAGCTAAGTCCATTGCCTCTGATGTTTAGAGTTACTTGTGGGGTCCAGGATCAGGGCACAGCACCCTAAGTGAGTTTGGGTAGATCAGGACCTGGCATTCTAGGAGAGGTTAGGAGTGTTTATGTCTGTGGAACTTGTCCTGTTGTTCTACACTTGCCCCCCCTGATTTAACCTTTACTAACCTAACCTCATATACCAGGTCCTACGTGGCTGGGTCAGTGCCTCACCTGGATGCCCCCGACCTAATGTGACAAATGGTACTGAATAATATGTGGTATGTAGTAGGATACATCCCCCTTCAACAAAATAGAATTTCAGTATGTGCCGATGTCTCTACCAGTATTTCAGGATGGAACTTGATGTATGTAGTGGCAATGAATTAATGAAGCATTTCCTGCAAAAATTGTCAATCATCAGAAACTGGAAAATACCATTTCAGTAGTGATTTCTATTATGTGCAGCATGTTGAATTTCACAGGGGCACATTAAACCCCATGATATAAAATATCAGTATACTTAAAACACGGGAAGACCCCAGAGAAGCCATGTACTCAAGTAATGGTGTTGGTGTTAGGGTTGTCCATTGATTGTTGATGAAATCTTTATGGGTCAAAAGATAAGGAAAATGTGTCAAAAGGATAGTTGGGTCAATGAGAACTTGAGGAAAAAGTTATTTTCAGGCAAAACATTTTTGTGGGGTCATGAGAGATGAGGGCGATAATTTGATTGATGTACCCAATTCTGAAGAAGACCTGAATGTATTGGTGAATGAATTTTTGGTTTTAGTGAAACTGGTAATAAAGAAACTTAGGAGATGGTAGGCACTGGCTGTGATAAAACCATAGCATAGAGATAATCTAAACTGGAAATGAAATGACTCTTCATACTAATTAGACTGTTCTGCAGAATAGCAAAAGAGGAAAGAAAGACAGATGACAGGGAATTGGAAGTCATAGCAGAGGTACCAAAGAAGGGGACTTTACAGAATGTGGTATGTATGTGAGTATTGCTTTTATACATTGGTTGCAATGAGAATAATCTGCACTATATGATTATTCTCAATAGGTGGGCAAAAGAAGTTGGTAAAGAACTTAGAGATGAGCAGACTGGTTTTGAAAGAGGTGGGAATTGCCCAGATCAGATTTTGTATCATGACTTTTAGATGAACTTATAATCACTAGAAGGCATTTGACAGAGTTCTCAGACCAATAGTATTATAGAAGGTCTTGTGCCAGAATATTTCTTTTAAATTATATGAAAATGAAATTATTAACATTGTAGGTCAGAACTAATTACATTATGCTGTTTGTCCTCATGGATTTTGTAAAATATATGGTTGGAGATAGAAGACAAGGTTTAGATTGGGGTAACAATAGAAACTTTGCAGACTATGGATCAGGAAGGTAATTTATAATATTTTCCCCCCTCAGGTTGCCATGATAATGTTGTTGCTTGAAAGCAATCTATTGCTACCTTATGTGTTGTAAGGGGACAGTGTTCTAATGGGGTTCATCACTCTGAGCAAGGATCTTGTTCATAGATAGGTCCCTGTTAGTACCAGCTTCTCTTGGAAGGCAGTTGCTCATTTCCATTGCATTGTCACTAGAAGATATCTCACAAATTTAAATACAAACCATCTTTCTTATGGATAGTCTTTTGCAAAAGTTGGTGTGGTCATTGAAGCTTGGTAACTTGAGTAGTTAACTAGTGGCAGGTGAGGGAGGGGATGGGGGCCCACCCACTCACTCAACATCTAGTCACTTTTCATCTGCTCTGCTGAACTGATGTCTTGTATTCCTCTTCATCATGGCTGCTGTTGATGGTTGATGACTGTGGCTGGTTTTCAGTTACAGGTATGACTAGTAAGAATGATGCCACCTCATGTTTCTGCGCATAAGAATGATCAGCGTAGATGCCCAGGGTGTTGATACGTGTTCAGTGTGTGCATTTTTTTTTTATGTTGGTGCTCATTTCTCATGGTTGCCTGCCCAGGGGAAGAAGTATGGGTTGAAGGTGAGTCAGCAGAGGGTGGTATGCCACTGTTCTCTCCTACTCTTTCCCAGTCTTCCCAAATTCCATTTTGGCTTCTATCAGAGAAGGTGATTTGATGTATATTTAATAAACCTGAGGGATGTTTATTTCCAGATACCATCCTTCAGGACTCAGTACTGTATCTGTGCTTCATTTGCAATGGGACTGTCTTATCAATTGCTACAGGGATGGGACTGGCTTCTCTCCCTTTGTTGCAGTATGGGAATCCTGATGAACTGGAAAAGTCCTTTGTGTGCATCCTCAAATCAGCAAATTCAGGGAGGTGTCAGCAGTTTGTCATCTGTGGAGAAGCTCATGTGTACCTTCTTTAGAGGTGTGTCTGAAATATCACCAGTCACCTGTGCTGAGCTGAGAAGTGAAGGCCAGCCATGTGGGGTTGTTAGACAACAGGAACCTTATGTGGGAGTTCCTCTGAACTCCCCTCCCCTCCTCTGGAGATGCTTCTGTTCTCGGACACATTATTTCAGAAGTGTGGATTTGGACTATTCTCATCTGCACATCAGTGTTCTCTAAATGGGTGTAGCTCTTCTAGCACTGCTAGCATTTGGGGAGCAATTTAAAGGGTCAGTCAGTAGTTTAGATTGAATGAGAATGCAACTGTGGTGGCATGTGTCAACAAGCAACAGAGACCTCTGCAGGTTGGCAAGGCAGTTGCATTGGTGGGTTGTTTTCCATACTGTTGAGCTATAGGCCAGATGCATCTCAGGCAGTTAGAATATGTTAGTAGACCAGCTCAGTCACCAGAGGCAGGTTTTGGGAAAGGAATAGTCCATTTCAGGTTTGAAGAACACTGAATTGATCAGCATGTTTTCCACAAAGCTGAACAGGGTGTTTCCAGTGCTGGACCCCTGGCCTGCATTTGAGGATGCTTTCCAACATTCCTGAAGGAATCTTCTGACAGGGATGACACACTCAAGGTTGTCCTCTTGCTAGCCTTAGCATCAGCAAATAGAGTAGGTTGCAACCTCATACTTAGTTCAGCACTTGGTTGGATGTGGATACCTCTTTTTCTCATTTGGGGCAAAGACTCAGAACATGACAATCCCTGATGAGATATTTGACTTCATCGGTCCTTTCCGTTCAAGACTGGTGATATCTCAACAAGATGCTGCTGTGTCCATTAGTGTTTGGGAGTACATTCCATAATAATAAATTGCCATTGAGGTCATTTGATAAAGCTTTAACTCCTTTCCAAGCAAGGCAGTATCCTGTCTTGTCTTCTCCCTCCTCCATTATACAGTATCTGGGTTGGGTGAGACCCGGGAATTAATTAACCTAGCTATGTAGAATTGTGCTTCTTAAGTTTAATTCTGGTAGCTCTCTGCACGCATTGAAAAATTTCTTTTACGGTTGTCTTGTAAAACACGGATTTAGTCATACTTCCCTTGCTTGATAGAGGCCTTCTGTGTTTGTGGATAGAAATGAATGGGTGCTATGGGATATAGGATTGTGTTTGTGTATATGTCTATGGAATGGTGGCATTGGGAGTGGCTTGACAGCAGGATTTTAAGATGGAGATGCCTCAAAAACCTACTATCCATCCAAAATAGAAAAAAATAGAATCAAATAAATCACAGTAGGTGTCAGCATTTTAACAAATTCATTCTTGAGCCGGCTGAAGTGGTACTGGTAACATCCTAATCAACCAGTCTCTTAAATGTGTGAGTCCCCATAGTGAGTAGTGGTACATATAAGGTTCGTATTGCCTCCCTTTTCTTATTGGTAAAATGACGTGGAAAAATTTAGAGCAAGAGAGTCTGTTGTTGACAAGTTTGCATAAATATTTCACCCAATACTGTACTTACTTCAGCCCAGTATTGCATAGAGGTATCGTAAGCCACAGTACCCCGTATATTGTACTGTACAAGATGGAAATCTAATGCTTGGTTCTTTGTTAATTGACTTACATAGTGTGTGAATAGATAGGCTGTGCTTAGGAGCAAGTGCTGGGTGAATTTTTACAAGCAGCTGTAGGCTGCACTATCATCACCAAACATGTACAATGGGGGTATTGCAATAAGTTATTGTTCATTTAACAATTTTTTTTTTTTTTTTACACATTTTGCTTACAACACTACTGTACAGCATTAGGGAAACTTGTTCTTGTGCTTTATTAGTATTATTTAGGTGTGGGTTTTGCTTATGCTCTAGGTTCACAGGGTGAGTGAACGTCTGTGCCAAGCCTGTTCCCATCTTCACCTTTGCCAGATACTTATTACTGTTTAATGCAATTATTCTTAAGGAAGAATGGATCCTTTTGCTTTCCCCTAAAGAGGCTGATTATTTCATAATTCAAAATTCCAGTGTTAATCTCATTTTTCTTATTGAATATAAATCATTGTGTTAGATAAATCTATTTCTTTAAGAGGGTATTTACTTAATATCCCAAAATACAAAATTAGATGTATTTAGTAGTTGAGAATTTTGAGGTTACAGGGTAATTCTTGTCAGCAGAAAAGTATGCTTTGCTGACTTTTGCTTCTTTCATAGGTTTAGCTGGCCATGTTAGCACCTCCATGTGCAGCCGGCGGTGCAGAGTGTCGCGGAGTTCCGGTGCTTCTGTTGCTGCCTCCCCATTTACTACTTCCTCCACTTCCCCCCCTGCTGGCTACATAAGGTAAAGTATGATAAATTTGTATTATTTGGAATTAGCCCTTGTTTGTTAAATTATTATTATTATATTATTCAGAAGGTAAACCTTGTTCATGTGGAACAGACCCACAGGAGCCATTGACTTGAAATTCAAGCTTCTGAAGAAGTAAAGAGAAACACAGAAAGAAGAAATCTCACTTATTAAAAAGAAATAATAAATTAATCTCACTTATTAAAAAGAAATAATAAATTAATAATAGATAAAAATGTATTAAATTGCAAGGAGAATAGCATTAGGGTAGTAATGCGTTGCATCTTTGCTTGAACTTTTGTAGTTCCAGTTGCACAACATCCTCAGGGAGACTTTCCACATTCTGATGGTATGAGGGATAAAGGGCCTCTGAAACTGAGGAGTTTGACACTGAGGCGCATTTACAGCAAGCATATTGGTGCTTCTGTTCACCGAATCTGGTTGCTCTTGGCAGGAACAGGGGATCAGAAGTCAATTGTGAATGTGAAAGATCTCTTAAAATACAACTTATGAAAAAGTGACAAACAAGAGACCATCCGTCGATGGTCAAATTCATAACTGCTATTATTAGGAAAGAGAAACCTACCACCATGAACCACTCTATCTAGAAGAGGTAAATCTCTGGCAGAAGTAGACATCCACACCAGAGAATAGTATTCTAGTAAAGGAAGGACAAATGGCCTTAAACAGGTTGCATTGTTTTCATCGCTCTTATAAGTATATGAGGCCTTAAGAACAGTACCTAACATTCATGCGTCATTTGCTGACACTTTCATTTGATGTTTCTCAAAAGTAAGATGTGTCAAAAGTTAATCAAGAATAATTACAGCTTCAGACTCATTCAGCAGTCCCATCCCCCGGAAGGGGAGGATGGGGTGGAAAATCTATGTGAGATCTGCTTATCAACAGTGTTTTCAGCTTCATACCTCATCTGCTACACCTTTCACTAATTTGGCCCATATCACGATTGAGACTGAGGGCAGCTTCATTTCTCGTAAGTGGAGACTTTACTACACCCAAAAGTGTTACATATTAACGTACTGAACAATTTGCTTACCAGGCCAGCAGCCGTACCACTTGTATACACTAAAAATAACAGTGAACTAAGAACACTACCCTGTCGAACTCTTGACGAAATAGGTCTTGGTTTGCTAAAGAACTCATCAACAGCAACTTGCTGGTGCCTACCAGTAAGGAAATCCTGAACTAATCCTAAGCCCTTTGTGTTAGCCTGTTGAGCTTCAGACTGTCGCTCGATGGACCGGAGTTCAATTCCGCGTTGGCTGATGAAGAGTTAGGTCTTGGTATTTCTGGTGAAAGAAATTCTTTCAATCATTCCACAATAAGCAACCAATTGGTTCTTAGCCACGTAAAATAAGTCTAATCCTTCGGGCCAGCCCTAGGAGAGCTGTTAATCAGCTCAGTGGTCTGAAAACTAAAGTAACTTACTTACTGAACTAATCCTAAAACATAACCACCTGCTCCAAATTTCTGAAGCTTATAGATAAATGCCTTTTGATTTACTAAATCGAGAGCAGCACTAAAATCTGTTTGAAATACTCTACTCACAAAACCCTTAACAAGGCTCTTGCAAATGGCATGTCAAATCTGAAAAGAGCATCACAGATACCTAACTGCTTCCTTCTTTTTTTCTTAGACTTATTTTGGGTCTTATCTCTTAGGATGTTTGAGTATGATGCATTCTGTTAAGCAAGGTTTGTAATTTTACATTCTTAGATACAGCGATCATCATCCATTATGGCCCCACAGGGTCTTATTATGTGGTAAAAGGCCTCAGTGTGAAGTCACCCCCAAGATAAATCAGCGGGGTTGATAGTACTACTTTCAGCACGCCCACAAAACCATCAGTGAAGAACTGAACTATTTAGGGTAAATCAGAAAGATATGCAGACCATTCCCCTAAAGTGATAGTGTGGTTGACAGAATGCCTGGCATTTTAAGAATTCATATGTAATGGAAAGTTGTTCTTATTGGAGTAAGACCTGCAATTTAACAGTTCAATTTGTATTAATATGAACACTTACAGGTAAGATAAATTTATATCCCAAGTTACAATAATGTACTGTAAATGAAAGAAAGAAACTAACATTAATAACCAAAGAAACCAAGAAAAACTATTCCAGTCCGAGGGACACCAGGCCTGTGGTTTCTTTTAGTTTTTGCTGTTGGCTGTGTATTGACTTAGTTTTAGTTAAATAAACACATAAAACATTGAAGCATGCTAATAATACAGTGCAGAAATAAAAACAAGAAGTCTTATAGAAAGACATAAAGATGGGAGGGTCAGTTTCTTTACATCCGTTCTGTTGATTGAAGCCATACAATTCTTAGCCATATAGAAAGAGTTAAATGGTTGAAGTTATTTCCATACACACTTTAATCCACCTGCAGCTTTGGAGTTGACAATAGTGTAGTGGAAGAAGTGGCTGGGTACATAAGCGTACACAAATATAATGTCATTTTCTGCATGTTGCAGACATTTCAAAAGCATAGTCAAGTAAACACATCACTTTAACTCTTTATAGTTGGGGTAAACCAAACTGGTTTTAATAAAAGCAAAGGACATCCAAATGACTTCAAAGTTTGGTCCAATCCAGCTCAAAACTACAATAACATTGAGAAGACTTAAAGACATGGTAGTTCACGGGCCTGTACCGAGGGGGGCGGCCGTCGGGGTGGTCGAATGACCCCCCAAAAATTTATGGAAGTCCATATTTTCTGTGACTATCCTTTTCATTGAACTGTACTTGTAAAGTAATGAATAACAATCTTTTTTGTTGTTGGCAAGTCTTCTTTCATAAATTTTGTTATTAGGCTAAACATTAACATCATTCTTTAGTAGTAGGAAATATGAGAGTGATAATAGGAATATGATATAGGCCACTATATTTGTAGATTTTAGTAGAGAAACGATAATTTTAAAGCTGTGGTACGATGATCTGGTCAGAGAAATTTGACGACACTGCAGCAAGGCTGCTGAAACGTGGAATTACTTCATTGAGACGGCTAATCTGCTCCATTTTCAAGTACCGGTATTTCATCTTGTACCTATATATGCAATGACGTATATAGAAGAAAAGGTCCAGTTTTGGGAAAAACAACTCCCCCCCCATAGAAAACTCTGGGTACGGGCCTGGTTCAGGAAAATGCTTGTACATCATACCGTGGTGGCCATAGCTGGAGTGATTGGCAGATATCTTTCTTGCACCTTTTGTTTTGCCTAGTTCTCCATTACTGATTTTAATAGTACAGTATGTACTTGTATTCTCACTTGAAAAATCTTTGCACAGTAGGTACAACGTAGCAAAAGTGCTATCTGCTTTGAATATTCCATAACTAATTGCTTTCTGAAAACTGACTATGTCGAACCTTTCCATACAGCATGACACCCTGTTTTAGGAGACTTTTTTTTCATAAAAAAACAAGAAAAAAGATAGGCCACAAAAGTCTTTTGTGTTAAATCTTTGGATTTTTTTTTTATAGCAAACAGCATTAATTGTACAGATTGCTTTGGAGATGAAATGCACGGGGCTGTGATGGAATCACTTTACCAGAGATGATTTTAGCAGGATTTGAAGTAACACCTCGTATACCAGCTAGAATGCTTTGTAGAGTTAGGAATGATGCACTGAACGTGACGATTGGTAATTGGAAATCATAGGAAAGGTACCAAAGAAGGGTGACGTGAGTGGATATGGGAACAAGAAAATGTTAGAATGCTAAGAGATGACCAAGATGGCTTAAGAAAAGGCTGAAGTTACACTTTGATTATTTGTTAGGATGACTTGGTGATGGCAAAAAGCATTTGAAAGTGCCCTCAGACTAATTTTATGGAAGGTCTTTCATCTCTGGTATATCCAGTATAATGTTAAGCTAATTTAAATTAATAATGAGCAAGTAGATGCAAAGTTAATGTTGACCAATTCTTCTCAAGTGAATGTGCAGCAGTTAGCGAGGTACTATAAAGGAATGGTAGGTCACATTTGCTGTTTGTTCTATTAACAGGTTTTATAATGAAATCATTGTTTGGTGTCCTTGTAATAGGTTTTATAATGAACTACATTGTTTGGTGTCCTTTTAATAGGGTTTATAATGAAACGCATTGTTTGGTGTCCTTTTAATTGGTTTTATAATGAATCGCATTGTTTGGTGTCCTTTTAATTGGTTTTATAATGAAATGCATTGTGTGGTGTCCTTTTAATTGGTTTTATAATGAAGTGCATTGTTGGTGTCTATGTAATAGGTTTTATTATGAAACATAGTTTGGTGTCCATTTAATAGGTTTTATAATGAAACGCATTGTTCGTGTCCTTTTAATATTTTTATTATGAAACTCATTGTTTGGTGTCCTTTATAATGAAACGTTGTGAATGGAAAGGAGGTTTAGATTAGATCAACGTTAGAAAATTTACAGAATTAGGAAAAGGAGATGATGCTGTTTTAATTAGCAAAATAACAATAAAAAAGTTGGCTTAATAGAATGTATCATAAATAAAAAAGAAGAATGTAAACAAATGAGGACAGAGTATACGCAGAGCGATGAAGTAACTCGAGCTTGAGAAATATTTAGGAACGGTGATATCCCATACAGATTCTCTTACTTTTAGATTTGGTGAACAGCGGGTAGGCTGAATAAGATAAGGAAATACCATTGGCAGGAATTGTATGCAAAAGAAAAATTTTCGCAATTGTTTTCTTCCGTGATGCCAGCCAGTAGCCTTTGGCAACTCTAAACACCACTGAGAGAACTGAAGGTGGCAAATAGCAGCTAAGCTCACGCCCAGCTTTTGTAGGTGTCAAAGCAAAGCACTAATGTGTTTCTTGTGGGTAGTGCTCGCCTGGTAGTGCTTTTGTGGATGTCAAAGCAGTATCTTGTCTGTTGTGGGTAGCGCTCGCCTGGCAAGTCGAAGGTGGCCGTTTTGCTCTGCGAATATCTTGTCTTGAAAATGCCAAGAAAGAGCAAAGAATAAATTGGGCTGCCAATTAGTAACAGAAAAACAACCGTATTGAAGGGAAACAAAACCCTCATCTTAGTAATATACGGGTTTATGATCTGACTTCTAAGATCCGATTTTTTTTTTTTTTTGTGGATGAAAGTCTCTATTGGCCAAGATCAAACAGTATAGCTATATTAAAAAAAATTATACTTTTAATAAAGCTTGCATTGATTGCACTATCCAATTACAGAATATTGCATGTGGTGTTATCATATCGTATTACAGTATTTAAACATGTCGATTACGTACCATTTACTTAAGGTCATGTTTACCCTCTCGAAATCACAGCTGATTGAATACAGTGTAGTACTGTTGACATACTCATTGCCATTAGTTGCTAGATGGAACATAATTCGGGGATTCGTTTTTTTTTCTTGTAAATTAACGAAGTTTGGTTAAAATGGCATATTACTGTGATTGTAAAAGCAATTGTATTTGTTGTAAATCAACAAAAGTTGGGTTTAAACATGCAAATTATTTGTAAAACTAATGAGTTTTTTTTTAGAAAGTGTGATTCACCAGTTTCGGACGTCGCATACATAGACCAGAAGGTTTTGCAACTTACACGTATAAACAACAGCGTAAAACATTTTTTGAAAGACCTCATAACGCAAAGGATAAATATGTATTTCATAATTACCGTATTTGGTGGCTTACAAGACGCATGTCTGCATAGGACGCACCCCAATTTCAGCAGGACATTGAGGGAAAAAAATAAGGTTTCCTAGCCTATGCTCATATGAGTTTGGTAAGTAAAAACTGTAGTATTAGGTTATCATATGCATATTGTTTCTTACCAACAGAATCAACAATAACATTAATAAAGAACTTATTTACCATATTTATATTTATCAAAATATGTATTATACAGTCAGCCATTTACTACGATCGAATGTTTCGTCTGCTGCTGAAAGCTACCTCATAGGTTTACCAATAGATTGCAACACATTCATTTGTAAACATTGTTTCTTACCGGCAGAATCAACAAAAACATTAATAAAGATGTTACCTACGGTGATATATGTTATATATATCCATTATATATTATAAAAGTATGCAGTCAACGGGTAAAATCCAATAAATAAAAATGTTTCCTATGTAACGGCTCGAGTCTCGTGAGCAACTGAACAAAGCCATGTTATTATTCTTAAAAGAGAATGCTAGCACGAGTTACGAAGTATCAACTCAACGAAGCCTTGTTATTATGCCTAAAGAGAATGGTAGCAGGAATTGTCAACCGCCAATTGATCGAAGCCATGTTGTTAAGCGTAAAGAGAATGTTAGCAGGAATTGCCAACTACCAACTGAACGAAGCCTTGTTATCCGTAAAGCTCTCGAGATAATCACCAATAGGTGGCAGCACACATACTGTAAGTCTGTAAATGTGGAATGCGGCGATCCGCTGTAGACGACGATAATATTAACACAATGAAAATATCGATAATAACAACGTAGATATTGATTATAATACTAGCAGTAGTAATTGTGGTGATAAGTGTGATAATGATAAATAATTATAATAAACTTTGTTTTTTAATAGGTTATTAGGATAACACCGAATGTTAGGCTAGGCTACAACATCTACGTGACGTTTCATGTATAATATCTGCCAAAATTCTTAAATTTTGAGCCTACATTATGTACATAGGACGCAGGGGGATTTATTAGGCCCTTTTTTTTTTTTGTTAAAGTGCGTCTTATACGCCGTCAAATACGGCACTTATAGAAGCCGCAGTTGAGAATTTGCAAGTTTTATCGATGACATTGAGAAAATTTAATAGTGATGAATTTTCAAAAAAGCCGCTAGTTTGGTAAGCCTGGCCGATTGTATGATGATTCCCATTTAGCCTACTGAAATGTAGCTTTAGGCCAGTCAAAAAGCTAATATTATCAGTGGAACCTACCAAAACCGAGACAGGCATAGCCCAGTGGAAGATATGGAAATGAAACTCAACATAACCTTGTATAAAATACCGACAAGGCAACCCGCACGATGAACGATGCAAGGTTTACGATCTCTGATCCGTAATTCTTAAAACCGAAAAGCTAAAAAAACGAAAAATTTCTGGCGAAAAATAATAATTTGAAAAAATTAAACAGTACAACTATATTTATAACAGTGATGATTTAAATAAAGATTGTGTGCTTGCTGTATCCAATGGCAGTGTATTGCATGTAATTTTATCCCATGGTTACTGTATTACAGAATGTAAACATTGTTATCGTATGCCGTTTGCATTTAATATCGTTTACATTCTCAAAATCTCGGCTGATTGAGTACTACCGCCATCTTCATTGCTATTAGTTGCTGGAAGAAATATAATTCGCAGATACCCTTTCTTGTAAATGAACAGATTTGTGTTTAAAACGTGCACATTACTTGATTGTATAAGCAGGAAGTGTGATTTTACCAGTTCCGGACATGACTTTCGCCTGGCCATTATTCGTTTTGTTCAGCTTCGGCTATAATCGGCAGCTTTAATTTACTGGTATTCTTGATTAAGATATCCATTGCGTGAAGGGAAAATAAAATTGTATTTTTATTTTTATTTATGGAAGCCATCATTGAGAATCCGTTCGGCTATAATCGGCAGCTTTAATTTAGTGGTATTCTTGATTAAGATATCCATTGCGTGAAGGGAAAATAAAATTGTATTTTTATTTTTATTTATGGAAGCCACCATTGAGAATCCGCAGATTTTAACTACTTGACAACTTGAACGCAACTCTTAAACGTTGGATAGTTACGGTAAATGACGTCGGCAATCAGCTTCACCCAGAAATCTAAAGGCTGGAGTATTTAGTGGATGATAGAGCACCATCATAAGTATATTACGGTCGTTAAAATATGTATACAGGGTGTTTCGAAATTAGAGCCCCCCCCCTCTACAGCATAAACTTAAAATTGATATGGACAAAAACAAAAGTAATTCAGAACAGGTATTTATTTAAGTTTCTGAGTATATAATATTTTGTGTGGCCTCCATCTGCCTGTACCACACCCTGTATCTTGAGGGTATGATTTCAGCAAATCGCAAAAAAGCTGAGACGCAAACTCCATTTCCCTGAGCACTTCGGTCACCTCTCTTCGCAGGTCGTTGAGGCTTGGTATACCGTCATAGTTCACTGTGCGCGCTTCAACACGATCCTTTAAAATACTACCAATGTTTTCACACACAGTAGGGTCAAGGGAGCTACCTGGAAAATCACTTGACGAGAAGAAATGGATACCACTGTTTCGAAGCAGCTCCTGTGTCTGAAGAGCCTTGAAACATGGTGACTTATCATGCAAAAATGTGACTTCTTCAACAGATAACAGGATCTTTGAGGAAAGGAAATACTCCACCAGTAAGCACAGTTCCTCTGAAGTATTCGCCATTCCATTACTGTCCTTTTTCTTTGATGATCCACATTAACTGTTTGGCTGTGAAACAGAGAAAAATTCCCAAGCATTCAGGAAATTTCACAACTTGGTGATAGCGCACGTCATCGATGATATCATCCAACTTTGCAGCCCATATGATGTCATTTTTATGATTTGGCTTCCTGACTATGTAATTGAAGAATTCATCTGATGCAGCAACATGGAGAAAGTCAGCTTCATTCCAATCTTTTAAGAAATGAACCACAAAAGCATGCATGGTCTTCTCTCTGTTTCTGAGTGATGTTGGGCTTGCTGGTAACCTGAAATAGCTGATACCAGATTTTTTCAACCCACGATATACAGCACTATAACTTCTCTTCTTTCCCCTTTTTGTTTGAAGTTCAAGTGCCAATTTACGTAAAGACTTTCTTGGTCTACCCACAGCCTCAGCTATGATGTCTTTTGACTCCTGAGAAAGGACTTCAGGCCTTCCAAGATTCTCACGCTTTTCGCGATGACAGTCATATGGATTTTTGTCCCAGTTTCTTTTAACAAAGGATTAATCGATTAATCTCTTTTAATGTATTTTGCTATCCAGGAACATGAAATGAAGGATGCGCCAGCATCCCTGGCCTCTCTGAAGGTTATAGCCCGGATTCGGTCAATCCATCTGATTTCCTCTGAGTTGTTAGCCATGGCTGTATCTAACTCCGTCACTCAGTCTGAAAATACAAGAAATGTAAAATGAAAAATAACTTAATAGAAACTTGAAATAATGTACTTGGTAATAGGCTATAACAGAAAACTTCATAACTTTCCATTTGTTCTGTGGAGGGGGAGGCATATATATATATATATGAGAGAGAGAGAGAGAGAGAGAGTTTGTTCTGTGGAG
>NC_089799.1:7198897-7216397 GCF_040412425.1 Macrobrachium rosenbergii
AATGCTGTATAAGCCGCGGCCCATGAAAATTTAACCACGGCCTGGTGGTGGCCTGTGCTATATCGTTGCCAGAGGCACGATTATGGCTAACTTTAGCCTTAAATAAAATAAAAACTACTGAGGCCAGAGGTTTGCAATTTGGTATGTTTGATGATTGGAGGGTGGATGATCAACGTACCAATTTGCAGCCCTCTTGCCGCAGGAGTTTTTAACATTTGGGGGCGGCCAGAAAAAGTGTGGACAGGATAAAGTGCGGACGGCCAGACAAAGCCAGCACAGTAGCCTAGTTATCTTTTACAGAAAACTAAAAAGGAACATCGATCATTTTAATTCACCTCTCGTCGTACTGTCACTGAAACGTATTTTACACATATTAAGTGATCTACCACATGAATCGAGCAGCGTAGCTATTTTCATAGCCTATTACTCCTGGGATGGAGGTGGTGGACTTCATGAATATGTCAAGTTCTCAGGTAACAATTTCTCTCGTGTTTCCCACATGCTTATGCATGCATGTCATGGAAGATCTGCATTCTCGCTCGAGATATTTATCTTCTTTTTCTTTGGGTAATCGGCAGTTTTAAATACATATTTGATGCTGTTTTACTTATATTGCTTAATGGATGCTGTAAGCTTTCACAGGTGGAATTGTTTAAATTGTTCCTATTAGGCTTTGTATTTTTAATCTGCATTTTGTAAAACGTCATTTATATGATATACTGTATGTACTTTGTACTAGAAGATGATAAACAGTGTGGTCATATCTTCTTGGTACTAAAATCCAGTTTCATTGAATTTCTTGTTGTCTCTTGCGAAAGTTCATAAAACACACCAGTCAGGTTTTTAGTTAAAAGAAAACTATTGTGCCGGCTTTGTCTGTCCGTCCGTACTTTATTCTGTCCGCACTTTTTTCTGTCCGTCTTCAGATCTTAAAAGCTACTGAGGCTAGAGGGCTGCAAATTGGCATGTTGATCATCCACCCTTTAATCATCAAACATACCAAATTGCAGCCCTCTAGCCTCAGTAGTTTTGATCTTATTTAAGGTTAAAGTTAGCCATAATCGTGCTTCTGGCAACGATAATAGGATAGGCCAGTACCCGGCCATGGTTCAAGTTTTATGAGCCACTGCTCATACAACATTATACCGAGACCACCGAAAGATAGATTTATTTTCGGTGGCCCTGATTATACGCTCTAGCGGCTGTATTCGGCGCATTTTTTACTTGTTTTCATTATCTATTACAGCTGCAAAACAGTCGTAACAACCCAAAAGCTTATATTCTGCGTAGGTTGTTTAAGAAATTAGATTTTGCCCTCACATTTTTACTTCCTGTGCACAAGATTCATTTAAAGCCTTAATTACTGTATACTTCTATTTCGCCCCAATGTTGAATTTCCATACAGGATTTACATCCCAGACGCCGACGAAATAGTGATTGATAATTTTGCGAACATAGCGCACTGGTTCTGTTCTTAACCTTGGGGGCGCGAACCCTAGGGAAAAATTAAGAATTCTCTAATTATATTCGTTATTCTCTTAACAAGAGTCGCTAAGGAGCAGTGTCAAGTATCTCACTAATTCATTCCCTAAAAAGTATCTCACTAATTCATCCCCTAAAGAATAAAAACACCCCTTCTCTTTCTCCTTTTTTTCATTTTCCTTTAAATCTGGGAGGAAATTTTACTCATAGGTGCAAAGGGGCGTGGAGGGAAGGACCAACTCTCAGAGGGGGCGTGGTAATAAAAAGCTTAAGAACCACTGTTATAGCGCAAGACATATACTGGACTAATCTGTGTTTGGCCGTATCCCAGATGGTAATGTCACAAAAGTATCATCATTTCTTGTATTTTCTAGTTTTTTGTTATTAAGAACAGAAGATATCCAATTGTTTATTCCGGGCTTCTGGCTAAACAGTATGCAGTTTCAAAGCTTAGGCTATTACCTTCAGGTGTCCCTTGGGACCCCCGTTAATTCAAGAAAACTCAGTAAGAGTTGTTGTCTTTCTTGTTGCTTTTACCCCGGCAGTCTGCTCTTCTGCAATGAGTTTACTGCCGTGTAAACCGCAGCTGATCCATATCGCATTATATTCTCGCAGGGGGTTAGTGCCTTCAGTGCACCTCACGCGGTGCAATGTATGGATTACTTAAGGTTCTTTGCAGCGTGCCTTCGGCCCTAGCTGCAACCCTCCATTCATATTCTCTTTCTTCCATCTTACTTTCCACCCTCTCCTAACAATTGATTCACAGTGCAGCTGCGAAGTTTTCCTCCTGTTACACCTTTCAAACCTTTTATTGTTCTTAGCCACGTAAAATAAATCTAATCCTTCGGGCCAGCCCTAAGAGAGCTGTTAACCAGCTCAGTGGTCTGGCTAAACTAAGATATACTTCGTTTCAGCGCTGAATGGCCTCATAGGTCCCAGTGCTTGGCCTTTGGCCTAAATTCTATATTCAATCAATCAATCATGTAGCAATATTTACACAGTACATCCGGATAAGACTTTTCAAAGTTCTGAAGAGGTGGGCTGTTGTTGGGGGGGGGGGGAATAGGATTTTTAAAATCTCCCGGAATTCCCCCCTTCAGTCTGGCGCATAATTGAAGCAGTCAACTCTAATTTCGGTCTGATGACAGCAATGCCGACGTTGCCGAGGTATTTCGGATGCCGCCCTATTAGAGCCTTAATGCAACTTCGGGACTTTTGCCGAAGGTTACGTTCAATTAAGTGATCAGTACCTGAGGGATGCTGAGAGGAAATGGCAGAGAGTCTTCATACTAATTCTGTTGTTTCTTGACGGCTGGGAGGAAATTGCCCTTGTTTAAAAAAGTTAAGTATACCGTAGTTTAACCAGACCACTGAGCTGAGTAACAGCTCTCCTAGGGCTGGCCCGAAGGATTAGATTTTATTTTACGTGGCTAAGAACCAATTGGTTACCTAGCAACGGGACCTACAGCTTATTGTGGAATCCGAACCACATTATAACGAGAAATGAATTTCTATCACCAGAAATAAATTCCTCTAATTCTTCATTGGCCAGTCGGAGACTCGAACGTGGGCCAGCAAAGTGCTAGCCGAGAACGGTACTGGCCCGTCCAACGAGGAACTTGCCCTTGTTTAAGTATACTCCAGATCCCGTAGGGGGGGTTAGTGCCGTCAGTGCTCCTCATGCGGTGCACTGTAGGCATCACTTTAATTAGGTTCTTTGCAGCGTCCTTTCAGCCCCTGGCTGCAACCTTTTTCATTCCTTTAACTGGAAGACCTCCATTCATATTCTCTTACTTGTATCTGACTTTCCACCCTCTCTAACAAAAGTTTCACGTTGCAACTGCTAGGTTCCCTCCTGTTAAACCTTTCAAACATTCTTCCTGTCAATTTCCGTTTCAGCGCTGAGTGACCTCATAGGTCTCAGCGCTTGGCCTATGGCCTTAATTCTATATTCCAATTCCAACACCCAAGGGATGAGAGGAAATAGCAGATATTCTTCATGCCAATAATTTTATTGTTTCTTAAGGATGGGGGAAATTTCCCTTGTTTAAGTATATTCCAGATGTTGAGATCGCGTATTTTATTCAAGCAAGCACGGTAACACCAGCTTCTTTGCTTTGCTTTGTATGCTTTAAAGAAAAGGCTTCGTGTTCATCCATTTGAGTACAATGTAAATTGGGTTTGTAATTTATATGTGGGTGTTAAGGACTTCTCGAATCACAACTGACTGCCTTAAAGATGGCGTCAATACTTCCATAAGATCTACGATATGTATGCATGTGTATGTATGTATATATATGTATACACATGTATATACAATATATATATATATATATATATATATATATATATATTATATATATATATATATATATATATATATATATATATTTATATATATATATATATATATATATATATATACAAAATCCACGAAGGAAAGAGAAACAATGGAGTAACGCAAGGCCTTTCGACTTCCTGTCCTTTTCTTAGCATACTCACACAGTCTGCTAAATAAAGGACAAGAAGTCGAAAGACCTTTCAATACTCCACTGTTTCTCGTTCGTTCGTGGATTTTGTCTTTGTTTATAGATTCATCACGTTCTATATTTTCGTGATTTAGTTATACATACGTATGTGTATGTATAATATATATATAAATATTTATATATTTTGTTATATATATATATATATATATATATATATATATATATATATATATATATATATATTATATATATATATATATATATATATATATATATATATATATATATATATATATATATATATATATATATATATTTATGTATATATATATATATATATATATATTTATGTATGATATTAAAAACGTTTTGATTGTCTGTGGGTCAGTACAATTACGTGGGATAACTTATTCTGATGCGAGAGCATTTAATGATATGCCGACAAATTCCTCCCTAAGGCTACCTGTTTAAAAAAAAAAAAAACTTCACTCCTCATCCTCAGTGTCTCATCCTTCGTCGAGTAGTCATTCCGTCTTTGAGAAAAGTTCTCTCACTTTGTTTCGACGGCTCTACTCAACGGGAGGGGGAGGGGAGGGGTCGTGAAAAGTATTCTTGAGTACTCCTGCAACTGAATGCGGGGCAGGAGACCTTTTATGCAGTTGCAAAACGGCATCAGATGCTTCGGGAAGTCGGGATTATAATGCAACCGGAAGTTGGGACCGGCGAAAGCCGGAAGGCCGGTGACGTAGATCCTTCTTATTTATCTTTTGGGGAAACTTCATGACACGGGTGAGAGAGAGAGAGAGAGAGAGAGAGAGAGAGAGAGAGAGAGAGAGAGAGAGAGAGAGAGAGAGAGAGAGAGAGAGAGAGAGAGAGAGAGAGAGAGAGAGAGAGAGGTTATTTTCGGCTTGATAGGGATGTTTTACTGTGGAAAGTATGGTGAGTGAATTAACCTGGAAGACGTTTAGGATTATATATATATATATATATATATATATATATATATATATATATATATATATATATATATATATATATATATATATATATATATATATATATATATATATATATATAAATATATATACATATACAGTATATATCCATATTTTTATATGTATACATATACATATATATATATATATATATATATATATATATATATATATATATATATATATATATATATATATATATCATATCTATATATAATTATACATATAAAGTATATAGCATATAAATATATAATATGCGCACACCTATATATTCTTTTCTTCACCTTTTCTTACATCAGTGTGTTGTATGAATAATCCCTGTTTTACTTCATGTTTTGGTGGAGGTATTTGATACTGAAATAAATGATTCTCGCTCTGAATTTGTCATAAGTTTTCTACTGAGGTCTCGGCGAAAAGAATATCATAAACGAATTCGCGACAGCAGTGTTAGCATGTCAGTAATTTATTGTCTTTCAAAATGTTTATGAAAGCACACTTTGCTATATCCGAACCAACATTAAATTCCTTGACCAAGCGAACATTAAATTCCTTGACCAAGCCAAGAAAGGAAAGAAAGATAGAATGAAAATAAATAGACAAATAGGAGTAATGAAGGATACGGAGCAGGATCTGAGAAAGTCTCACCTTATCGTTTTTAACTGTGTACATAAAAATATTTTTAACACTACTGTGGCTTTTAAAGCTTATTAGATATATAGATAGATATACATAGAGATGTACGGTGTTGTAAATAATTCCAGTAGCGGTTATTTCATGCCTGGCTTATAATAAAATAGTGAGCGATTAGATGATCATCTGTTGAGCAAAAAACGTTACATTCTTGATGGTCATTTGAACTCCACGGGGTTTAAGCATGTCAGCTTTTCGGGAGGGCCGCGAGCTCAAAATAAGATCGTGAAATAGTGGATCCACACTAAAATAAACTAGCTCTTTTCATCGGAATAAACTAGCTCATTTTATCGGAATAAACTAGCTCTTTTTATCGGAATAGTTTAGCTCTTTTTATCTGAATAATCTAGCTCCTCCTATCGGAGTAATCTAGCTCTTTTTATCTGAATGAACTAGCTCCTTTTATCGGAGTAATTAACTTTTTATCGGAGTGAACTAGCTCCTTTTATCCGAGAAATCTAGCTCTTTTTATTGGAATGAACTAGCTCCTTTTATCGGAGTAATTTAGCTCTTTTTATCGGAATAAACTAGCTCTTTTTATTGGAATAGTCTGGCTCTTTTTATCGGAATAATCGAGCTCCTTTTATTGGAGTAATCTAGCTCTTTTTATTGGAATGAACTAGCTTCCTTTATGGGAGTAATCTAGCTTTTTTTTATCGGAGTGAGCTAGCTCATTTTATCGGAGTAATCTAGCTCTCTTTTATCGGAATAAACTAGCTCTTCTTGTCGGAATAGTCTAGCTCTTTTTATCGGAATAATCTAGCTCCTTTTATCGGAGTAATCTAGCTCTTTTTATTGGAATGAACTAGCTCCTTGTATGGGAGTAATCTAGCTCTTTTTATCGGAATAATCTAGCTCATTTTATCTGAATAATCGAGCTTTTTTTTTTATTGGAATAACTATTTCTCTTTACCGGAATGAACTACCTCCTTTTATCGGAATAATCTAGCTCTTTTTTATCGGAATAAACTAGCTCTTTTAATGGGCATAATCTAGCTCTTTTTATCGGAATAATCTAGCTCTTTTTATCGGAATAAACTAGCTGTTTTTATCGGAATAATCTAACTCTTTATCGGAATAACTAGCTCTTTTTATCGGAATGAACTAGCTCCTTTTATCAGAGTAATCTGACTTTTTATCGAAATGAACTAGCTTCTTTTATCGGAATAATCTAGCTCTTTTTATCGGAATAACTATCTCTTTTTATCGGAATAAACTAGCTCATTTTATCGGAATAATCTAGCTCTTTTTATCGGAATAATCTAGCTCTTTTTATCGGAGTAAACTAGCTCCTTTTATCGGAGTAATCTAGCTCTTTTTATCGGAACAAACCAGCTCTTTTTATCGGAATAATCTGACTCTTTATCTTAATAACTATCTCTTTTTATCGGAATGAACTAGCTCCTTTTATTGGAGTAATCTAGCAATTTTTATCGGAGTGAAGAAGCTCCTTTTATCGGAATAATCTAGTTCTTTTTATCGGAATAACTATCTCTTTTTATCGGAATAAACTAGCTCTTTTATCAGGATAATCTAGCTCTTTTTATCGGAATAAACTAGCTTTTTTTATCGGAATAATCTAAATGTTTTTATCGGAATAATCTAGCTCTTTTTATCGGAATAATGTAGCTCTTTTTATAGGAATAAACTTGCTCTTTTTATCGGAATAATGTAGCTCTTTTTATCGGAATGAACTTGCTCCTTTTATCGGAGTAAACTAGCTCTTTATCGGAGTAATCTAACTGTTTATTGGAATAACTATCTCTTTTTAGAGGAATGAACTAGCTCCTTTTATCGGAATAATCTAGCTCTTTATATCGGAGTAACTATGTCTTTTTATCCGAATAAACTAGCTCTTTTTAACGGAATAAGCTAGCTCTTTTTATCGGAATAAACTAGCTCTTTTAATCGGAATAATCTAGCTCTTTTTATCTGAATAATCTAGCTCTTTTTATCGGAATAATCTAGCTCTTATTAGCGGAATAATCTAGCTCTTTTCATCGGAATGAACTAGCTCCTTTTATCCGAGTAGTCTAGTTCTTTTTATCGGAATAAACCAGCTCTTGTTAACGGAAATAATCTAGCTCTTTTTATCGGAATAAACTTGCTCTTTTTATAGGAATAATCTAACACTTTTTATCGGAATAACTATCTCTTTTTATTGGAATATACTAGCTCTTTTTATCGGAATAAACTAGCTCCTTTTATCGGAATAAACTAGCTCTTTTCATCGGAATAATCTAACTCTTTTAATCGGAAAAATCTAGCTATTATTATCGGAATAAACTAGCTCTTTTTTTATCGGAATAAAGTAGCTCTTTTTATCGGAATAACTATCTCTTTTTATCGGAATAAACTGGCTCTTTTTACCGGAATAATCTAGCTCTTTTTTATTGGAATAACCATCTCTTTTTATCGGAATAAACTAGCTCATTTTATCGGAGTAATCTAGCTCTTTTTACCGGAATAACTAGCTCATTTTATCGGAATAATCTAACACTTTTTATCGGAATAACTATCTCTTTTTATCGGAATATACTAGCTCTTTTTATCGGAATAAACTAGCTCCTTTTATCGGAATAAACTAGCTCTTTTTATCTGAATAATCTAGCTCTTTTGATCGGAATAATCTAGCTCTTTTTATCGGAATAATCTAGTTCTTTTTAGCGGAGTAAATTAGCTCCTTTTATTGTAGTAATCTAGCTCTTTTTATCGGAGTAAACCAGCTCTTTTTATCGAAATAATCTTACTCTATATCGCAATAACTCTCTTTTTATCGGAATGAACCATCTCTTTTTATCGGAGTAATCTAGCTCTTTTTATCGGAGTGAACTCGCTCCTTTTATCGGAATAATCTAGCTCTTTTTATGGGAATAACTATCTCTTTTTATTGGAATAAAGTAGCTCTTTTTATCGGAATAACCTAGCTCTTTTTATCGGAATGAACTAGCTCCTTTTATTGGAGTAGTCTAGTTCTTTTTCTATCGGAATAAACTAGCTCTTTTTATCTGAAATAATCTAGCTCTTTTTATCGGAATAAACTTACTCTTTTTATAGGAATAATCTAACACTTTTTATCGGAATAAATATCTCTTTTTATCGGAATATACTAGCTCTTTTTATCGGAATAAACTAGCTCTTTTTATCGGAATAATCTAGCTCTCTTGATCGGAAAAATCTAGCTCTTTTTATCAGAATAATCTAGCTCCTTTTTTTATCGGAATAAGCTAGCTCTTTTTATCGGAAAAACTATCTCTTTTTATGGGAATAAACTAGCTCTTTTTACCGGAATAATCTAGCTCTTTTTTATCGGAATAACCATCTCTTTTTATCGGGATAAACTAGCTCATTTTATCGGAGTAATCTAGCTCTTTTTATCGGAATAAACTAGCTCATTTTATCGGAATAATCTAACACTTTTTATCGGAATAACTATCTCTTTTTATCGGAATATACTAGCTCTTTTTGTCGGAAAAATCTAGCTCCTTTTATCGGAATAAACTAGCTCTTTTTAACGGAATAATCTAGCTCTTTTGATCGGAAAAATCTAGCTCTTTTTATCGGAATAATCTAGCTCTTTTTATCGGAGTAAACTAGCTCTGTTTACCGGAATAATCTAGCTCTTTTTTTTTATCGGAATAACCATCTCTTTTTATCGGGATAAATTAGCTCATTTTATCGGAGTAATCTAGCTCTTTTTATCAGAGTGAACTAGCTCCTTTTATCGGAATAATATAGCTCTTTTTATCGGAATAACTATCTCTTTTTATCGGAATAAAGTAGCTCTTTCTATCGGAATAATCTAGCTCTTTTTATCGGAATAAACTAGATCTTTTTATCGGAATAATCTAACTTTTTATTGGAATAATGTAGCTTTTTTTATCGGAATAATCTAGCTCTTTATCGGAATGAACTTTCTCCTTTTATCGGAGTAATCTAGTTCTCTTTATCGGAATAAACTAGCTCTTTTTAAAGGAATAATCAAACTTTATTAGAATAACTATCTCTTTTTATCGGAATGAACTAGCTCCTTTTATCGGAATAATCTAGCTCTTTATATCGGAGTAACTATCTCTTTTTATCGGAATAAACTAGCTCTTTTAATCGGAATAATCTAGCTCTTTTTACCTGAATAATCTAGCTCTTTTTATCGGAATGAGCTAGCTCCTTTTATCGGAGTAATCTAGCTTTTTTATCGGAACAAGCCAGCTCTTTTTATCGGAATAATCTAACTCTTTATCTGAATAACTATTTCTTTTTATCGGAATGAACTGGGTCCTTTTATCGGAGTAATCTAGCTCTTTTTATCGGAGTGAAGTAGCTCCTTTTATCGGAATATACTAGCTCTTTTTATCGGAATAACCTAGCTCTTTTTATCAGAATAATCTATCTCTTTTTTTCGGAATAAACTAGGTCTTTTTATCGGAATAATCTAAATCTTTTTTCGGAATAATCTAGGTCTTTTTATTGGAATAATCTAGCTTTTTTTATAGGAATAAACTTGCTCTTTTTATCGGAATAATCTAGCTCTTTTTATCGGAATGAACTTGCTCCTTTTATCGGAGTAAACTAGCTCTTTTTATCGGAATAATCTAACTCTTTATTGGAATAACTATCTCTTTTTATAGGAATGAAGTAGCTCCTTTTATCGGAATAATCTAGCTCTTTATATCGTAGTAACTATCTCTTTTTATCGAAATAAACTAGCTCTTTTTAACTGAATAAGCTAGCTCTTTTAATCGGAATAATCTAGCTCTTTTGAACAGAATAATCTAGCTCTTTTTATCGGAATAATCTAGCTCTTATTAGCGGAATAATCTAGCTCTTTTCATCGGAATGAACTAGCTCCTTTTATTGGAGTAGTCTATTCTTTTTATCGGAATAAACTAGCTTTTTATCGGAAATAATCTAGCTCTTTTTATCGGAATAAACTTGCTTTTTATAGGAATAATCTAACACTTTTTATCGGAATAATTATCTTTTTATCGGAATATACTAGCTCTTTTTATCGGAATAAACTAGCTCCTTTTATCGGAAAAAACTAGCTCTTTTTATCGGAATAATCTAGCTCTTTTGATCGGAAAAATCTAGCAGCTATTATTGGAATAATCTAGCTCTTTTTTTATCGGAATAAAGTAGCTCTTTTTATCGGAATAACTATCTCTTTTTATCGGAATAAACTGGCTCTTTTGACCGGAATAATCTACCTCTGTTTTATCGGAATAACCATCTCTTTTTATCGGAATAAACCAGCTCATTTTATCGGTATCTCTTTTTATCGAAATAACTAGCTCATTTCATCGGAATAATCCAACACTTTTTATCGGAATAAGTATCTCTTTTTATCGGAATATACTAGTTTTTTTTATCGGAATAAACTAGCTCCTTTTATCGGAATAAACTAGCTCTTTTTATCTGAATAATCTAGCTCTTTTGATTGGAAATATCTAGCTCTTTTTATCGGAGTAATCTAGTTCTTTTTATCGGAGTAAACTAGCTCCTTTTATCGTAGTAATCTAGCTCTTTTTATCGAAATAAACCAGCTCTTTTTATCGGAATAATCTAACTCTATATCGGAATAACTATCTCTTTTATCGGAATGAACTAGCTCCTTTTATCGGAGTAATCTAGCTTTTATATCGGAATGAACTAGCTTTTTATCGGAATAATCTAGCTCTTTTTATCTGAATAACTATCTCTTTTATCGGAATAAAGTAGCTCTTTTTATCGGAATAATCTAGCTCTTTTTATCGGAATAAACTTCTTTTATCGGAATAATCTAACTTTTTATCGGAATAATGTAGCTCTTTTTATCGGAATAATCTAGCTCTTTATCGGAATGAACTTTCTCCTTTTATCAGAGGAATCTAGCTCTTTTATCGGAATAAACTAGCTCTTTTTATCGGAATTATCTAACTATCAGAATAACTATCTCTTTTATCGGAATAACTATCTCTTTTTGTCGGAATAAAGTAGCTCTTTTTATTGGAATAAAGTAGCTCTTTTTATCGGAATAACTAGCTCTTTTTATCGGAATGAACTAGCTCCTTTATCGGAGTAGTCTAATCGGAATAAACTAGCTCTTTTTATCGGAAATAATCTAGCTCTTTTATCGGAATAAACTTACTCTTTTATAGGAATAATCTAACACTTTTTATCGGAATAAATATATATTTTTATCGGACTATACTAGCTCTTTTTATCGGAATATACTAGCTCCTTTTATCTGAATAAACTAGCTCTTTTTATCGGAATAATCTAGCTCTTTTGATCGGAAAATCTAGCTCTTTTATCGGATTAATCTAGCTCTCTTTTATTGGAATAAACTATCTCTTTTATCGGAATAACTATCTCTTTTTATGGAATAAACTAGCTCTTTTTACCGGAATAATCTAGCTCTTTTTTTTATCGGAATAACCATCTCTTTTATCGGGATAAACTTCATTTTATCGGAGTAATCTAGCTCTTTTTATCGGAATAAACTAGCTCATTTTATCGGAATAATCTAACATTTGATCGTAATATACTAGATCTTTTATCGGAAAAAACTAGCTCCTTTATCGGAATAAACTAGCTCTTTTTATCGGAATAATGTAGCTCTTTTGATCGGAAAAAATCTAGCTCTTTTTAATCTAGCTCTTTTTTATCGGAGTAAACTAACCGGAATAATCTAGCTTTTTTTTATCGGAATAACCATCTCGTTTTATCGGGATAAACTAGCTCATTTTATCGGAGTAATCTAGCTCTTTTATCAGAATGAACTAATCGGAGTAATCTAGCTCTTTTTGTCGGATGAACTAGCTCCTTTTATCGGAATAATCTAGCTCTTTTATCGGAATAACTATCTCTTTTTATTGGAATAAAGTAGCTCTTTTTATCGGAATAATCTAGCTCTTTTATCGGAATAAACTACCTCTTTTATCGGAAATCTAACTTTTTATCGGAATAATCTAACTTTTTATCGGAATAATCTAGCTCTTTTTATCAGAATAATCTAGCTCTTTATTTGAATGAACTTTCTTTTATCGGAGTAATCTAGCTCTCTTTATCGGAATAAACTAGCTCTTTTATCGGAATAATCTAACTCTTTATCAAAATAACTTCTCTTTTATCGGAATGAACTTGCTCCTTTTATCGGAATAATCTAGCTTTTTATATCGGAGTAACTATATCTTTTATCGGAATAAACTAGCTCTTGTTAACAGAATAAGCTAGCTCTTTTATCGGAATAAACTAGCTCTTTTAATCGGAATAATCTAGCTCTTTTTATCTGAATAATCTAGCTCTTTTTATTGGAATAATCTAGCTCTTATTAGCTAATTAGCTCTTTTTATCGGAATGACCTAGCTCCTTTTATCGGAGTAATGTAGTTCTTTTTATCGAAATAAACTATGTCTTTTTATCGGAATAATATATCTCTTTTTATCTTAATAAACTTGCCCTTTTATAGGAATAATCTAACACTTTTATCGAAATAACTATTTTTTTATCGGAATATACTAGCTCTTTTTATCGGAATAAACTAGCTTTTTATCGGAATAAACTAATCGGAATAAACTAGCTCTTTATATCGGAATAATCTAGCTCTTTTGATCGGAAAAATCTAGCTCTTTTTATCGGAATAATCTAGCTTTTTATCGGAATAAACTAGCTCCTTTTATCGGAATAACTATCTCTTTTTTATGGGAATAAGCTAGCTCTTTTTACCGGAATAATCTAGCTCTTTTTATCGGAATAAACAAGCTGTTTTATCGGAATAAACTAGCTACTTTTATCGGATCAATCTTTTTTTATCGGAATAAACTAGCACTTTTATCAGAGTAGCTATATCTTTTATCGAAATAAACTAGCTCTTTCTATCGGAATAAACTAGCTCTTTTTATCGGAATAATCTGGCTTATTTTTATTGGAATAAACTAGCTCTTTTTATTGGAATGAAGTAGCTCCTTTTATCGGAATAATGTAGCTCTTTTTATCGGAATAAACTAGCTCTTTTTATCGGAATAATGTAGCTTTTTTTTATTGGAATAATGTAGCTCTTTTTATCGGAATGAACCAGCTCTTTTTATCGGAATAATCTAACTCTTTTTTATCGGAATAACTATCTCTTTTTATCGGAATAAACTAGTTCTTTTTATCGGAATAAACTGGCTCTTTTTATTGGAATATTCTAGCTATGTTTTATAGGAATAAAGTAGCTCTTTTTATCGGAATAAACTAGCTCTTTTTATCGGAATAATATAACTTTTTTATCGGAATAACTATCTCTTTTTATCGGAATAAACTAGCTCTTTTTATCGCAATAAACTAGCTCTCTTTATTTGAATAAACCAACTCTTTCTATTGGAATGAACTGGCTCCTTTTATCGGAGTAATGCAGCTCTTTATATCGGAATGAACTACTCTTTCTATCGGAATGAACTGGCTCCTTTTATCGGAATAACTATCTCTTTTTATCGGAATAAACTGGCTCTTTTGACCGGAATAATCTACCTATGTTTTATCGGAATAACCATCTCTTTTTATCGGAATAAACCAGCTCATTTTATCGGAGTAATCTATCTCTTTTTATCGAAATAACTAGCTCATTTCATCGGAATAATCCAACACTTTTTATCGGAATATACTAGTTTTTTTTATCGGAATAAACTAGCTCCTTTTATCGGAATAAACTAGCTCTTTTTATCTGAATAATCTAGCTCTTTTGATTGGAAATATCTAGCTCTTTTTATCGGAATAATCTAGTTCTTTTTATCGGAGTAAACTAGCTCCTTTTATCGTAGTAATCTAGCTCTTTTTATCGAAATAAACCAGCTCTTTTTATCGGAATAATCTAACTCTATATCGGAATAACTATCTCTTTTTATCGGAATGAACTAGCTCCTTTTATCGGAGTAATCTAGCTTTTTATATCGGAATGAACTAGCTCCTTTTATCGGAATAATCTAGCTCTTTTTATCGGAATAACTATCTCTTTTTATCGGAATAAAGTAGCTCTTTTTATCGGAATAATCTAGCTCTTTTTATCGGAATAAACTAGCTCTTTTTATCGGAATAATCTAACTTTTTATCGGAATAATGTAGCTCTTTTTATCGGAATAATCTAGCTCTTTATCGGAATGAACTTTCTCCTTTTATCAGAGGAATCTAGCTCTCTTTATCGGAATAAACTAGCTCTTTTTATCGGAATTATCTAACTATCAGAATAACTATCTCTTTTTATCGGAATAACTATCTCTTTTTGTCGGAATAAAGTAGCTCTTTTTATTGGAATAAAGTAGCTCTTTTTATCGGAATAACCTAGCTCTTTTTATCGGAATGAACTAGCTCCTTTTATCGGAGTAGTCTAGTTCTTTCTATCGGAATAAACTAGCTCTTTTTATCGGAAATAATCTAGCTCTTTTTATCGGAATAAACTTACTCTTTTTATAGGAATAATCTAACACTTTTTATCGGAATAAATATCTATTTTTATCGGACTATACTAGCTCTTTTTATCGGAATATACTAGCTCCTTTTATCTGAATAAACTAGCTCTTTTTATCTGAATAATCTAGCTCTTTTGATCGGAAAATCTAGCTCTTTTTATCGGATTAATCTAGCTCTCTTTTTATTGGAATAAACTATCTCTTTTTATCGGAATAACTATCTCTTTTTATGGGAATAAACTAGCTCTTTTTACCGGAATAATCTAGCTCTTTTTTTATCGGAATAACCATCTCTTTTTATCGGGATAAACTAGCTCATTTTATCGGAGTAATCTAGCTCTTTTTATCGGAATAAACTAGCTCATTTTATCGGAATAATCTAACATTTGATCGTAATATACTAGATCTTTTTATCGGAAAAAACTAGCTCCTTTATCGGAATAAACTAGCTCTTTTTATCGGAATAATGTAGCTCTTTTGATCGGAAAAATCTAGCTCTTTTTATCGGAATAATGTAGCTCTTTTGATCGGAGTAAACTAGCTCTTTTTACCGGAATAATCTAGTTTTTTTTTTTATCGGAATAACCATCTCGTTTTATCGGGATTAACTAGCTCATTTTATCGGAGTAATCTAGCTCTTTTTATCAGAATGAACTATCTCCTTTTATCGGAGTAATCTAGCTCTTTTTGTCGGAGTGAACTAGCTCCTTTTATCGGAATAATCTAGCTCTTTTTATCGGAATAACTATCTCTTTTTATTGGAATAAAGTAGCTCTTTTTATCGGAATAATCTAGCTCTTTTTATCGGAATAAACTAGCTCTCTTTATCGGAGTAATCTAACTTTTTATCGGAATAATCTATCTTTTTATCGGAATAATCTAGCTCTTTTTATCAGAATAATCTAGCTCTTTATTTGAATGAACTTTCTCCTTTTATCGGAGTAATCTAGCTCTCTTTATCGGAATAAACTAGCTCTTTTTATCGGAATAATCTAACTCTTTATCAAAATAACTATCTCTTTTTATCGGAATGAACTTGCTCCTTTTATCGGAATAATCTAGCTTTTTATATCGGAGTAACTATATCTTTTTATCGGAATAAACTAACTCTTTTTAACAGAATAAGCTAGCTCTTTTTATCGGAATAAACTAGCTCTTTTAATCGGAATAATCTAGCTCTTTTTATCTGAATAATCTAGCTCTTTTTTATTGGAATAATCTAGCTCTTATTAGCAGAATAATCTAGCTCTTTTTATCGGAATGACCTAGCTCCTTTTATCGGAGTAATGTAGTTCTTTTTATCGAAATAAACTATGTCTTTTTTATCGGAATAATATATCTCTTTTTATCTTAATAAACTTGCCCTTTTTATAGGAATAATCTAACACTTTTTATCGAAATAACTATCTCTTTTTATCGGAATATACTAGCTCTCTTTATCGGAATAAACTAGCTCCTTTTATCGGAATAAACTAGCTCCTTTAATCGGAATAAACTAGCTCTTTATATCGGAATAATCTAGCTCTTTTGATCGGAAAAATCTAGCTCTTTTTATCGGAATAATCTAGCTTTTTTTTATCGGAATAAACTAGCTCCTTTTATCGGAATAACTATCTCTTTTTATGGGAATAAGCTAGCTCTTTTTACCGGAATAATCTAGCTCTTTTTTATCGGAATAAACAAGCTGTTTTATCGGAATAAACTAGCTACTTTTATCGGATCAATCTAGCTCTTTTTATCGGAATAAACTAGCACTTTTTATCAGAGTAGCTATATCTTTTTATTGAAATAAACTAGCTCTTTCTATCGGAATAAACTAGCTCTTTTTATCGGAATAATCTGGCTTTTTTTTATTGGAATAAACTAGCTCTTTTTATTGGAATGAAGTAGCTCCTTTTATCGGAATAATGTAGCTCTTTTTATCGGAATAAACTAGCTCTTTTTATCGGAATAATGTAGCTTTTTTTTATTGGAATAATGTAGCTCTTTTTATCGGAATGAACCAGCTCTTTTTATCGGAATAATCTAACTCTTTTTATCGGAATAACTATCTCTTTTTATCGGAATAAACTAGTTCTTTTTATCGGAATAAACTGGCTCTTTTTATTGGAATATTCTAGCTATGTTTTATAGGAATATACTATCTCTTTTTATCGGAATAAACTAGCTCTTTTTATCGGAATAATATAACTTTTTTTTATCGGAATAACTATCTCTTTTTATCGGAATAAACTAGCTCTTTTTATCGCAATAAACTAGCTCTCTTTATTTGAATAAACCAACTCTTTCTATTGGAATGAACTGGCTCCTTTTATCGGAGTAATGCAGCTCTTTATATCGGAATGAACTACTCTTTCTATTGGAATGAACTGGCTCCTTTTATCGGAGTAATCTAGCTTTTTCTGTCGGAATAAAC
>NC_089799.1:7221397-7248897 GCF_040412425.1 Macrobrachium rosenbergii
CCTCCCAGGGGAGCTCCCAATTTAAGAATAGGCCGCCTCCGCTGTGCGCCCCTATTACGTTGGCGACCTTCAAACACGCCTCGGCTTGGTTTTGTCCTCTTCATTCTGTATGTTCGTCTGTCGTTTGATTCTTTTTTATATGTTTTTGTTAGTTTTTGTATTTTTTCCTTCTTTGGAAAGACAAGAGATTGAATGCAGACGACCATAAAAGGTAGAAGTGTTGAAGTATTCAGGTGGAAAAATATTTTGCCGAAGAATCCAGGATTATGATTTTCTCTCTCTCTCTCTCTCTCTCTCTCTCTCTCTCTCTCTCTCTCTCTCTCTCTCTCTCTCTCTCTCTCTCTCTCTCTCTTTATATTTATAAATATATGTATGTATATTATATATATATATACATATATTGTATATATATATATATATATATATATATATATATATATATGTATATATATATATATATATATATATATATATATATATATATATATGATACAATATTCTGTTAAAACAGAATTTCATCTAATAGAGGTTTCCCATAAAAACACCAAAGAGGGTAGATTTTGCAGTATTATATCCGGGAAACAACTGACAGTTGAGGGAAACAGTTGTTTCCGAAATATAAAGCTGTAAAATCTACCCATCTTACCCTCTTTGGTGTTTTTAATAGCAATTTCTGTTAGATATACAGGTGTATATATATATATATATATATGTTATATATATATATATATATATATATATATATATATATATATATATATATATATATGTATATATATATAATATACACATATTTACTATACATATATACATACATACATACATACATACATACATACATACATACATACATACATACATACATACATACTGACTTATGTATACATATATACATACCTTACCTGTGATTTCAATTTGGCCTCCTCGGGAACTCAGTTCTAACAAAAAATTTGGTCTCCAGGTTTAAGAAATGGCGTCTCCTGAGTTCTGCATCATTGTTGGTTCCCAGTGGTTTAATAAACTGAAAGTTGCCTTGATGAAATTACCATTATTTCATAAAAGCTTACTCGCGTCTCGTACGTAATGCTTTTATGAATGCATTTATTGTCCTTAGATACTAAGGCTTCAGTCCACGGATACTAATATTACTTCCCGATGTAACGAAAAATAGGTGTAATCTGCAGCGTGTATATTACAACTTCCGTTACAGTCACAGTACGACTTTGAATTGCATATTCGTTTTGTTATCCATTCCTTAAATGTACGGATTTTTCACAGTCCTCTCGAAACCAGTTTCATTGTGAGGGACAGCTTCAAAGAAGGGAGATCGCGCTTCAGAAGCTGTAATCCACGGTCGGCGTACTGTAATACCAGGTTCATCTCACGTAGGAGAGAAAATACGGCCGCGGCTTCATTTCCATTTATATTAAATTGTGGTTCTGTTTCCTTCCATCCTGACCAACTTCTCCCCCCCCCCCCCCGCCCTCCACTCTTCGGGAAGGAAAGATTCGGCTTCGCGCTGCTTGTTGATTTTCCCCAACTGGACTCGTGAACGTGTTTATTATCTCTGCCACGTTCATACTCTTAATTGCAGAATCGTGGATGAATTCTTTGTGCTGGAAACTGCCACAATATTAGACAGTTCTTACACCTGTACAGAAGGCGTGTTAGAAGCGTGAGGAACCTCCTGTGCACATTGCGCCACTCACCTCTTCATCTGACAAGCATTCCTGTGCTGCTTGCATATTGTTTGTCTTCCTTCCTAGTACATCGTTGCCGACTGTCACTCTACATCCATGAAAAAACGTTTTAAAATTCCTTGTGCATATCAAAGTTGACCTCTCTGTACACTCTCCTTCTATCTCTCGTGGGGGGTTAGTGCCGTCAGTGCACCTCATGCGGTGAGCTGTAGGCGTTACTTAAGGTTCTTTGCAGCGTCCCTTCGGCCCCTAGCTGCAACCCCTTTCACTCCTTTTACTGTACCTCTGCTCATATTCTCTTTCTTCCATCGTACTTTCCACCCTCTCTTATCAATTGTTTCATAGTGCAGTTGCTTTGAGGTTTTCCTCCTGTTACACCTTCCAAACCTTTCTGCTGTCAGTTTCCGTTTCAGCGCTGAACGACCTCATAGGTCCCAGCGCTTGGCCTTTGGCCTTAATTCTATATTCTATCATATTCTATTCTATACGCTCCTTTTATTCCTCAAGCTTTGCCGAACAGTTTTTTTTTTTTTATTTTCCTACGTGCTTCGCCTGCGCTGTGATGTACTGTACCTCGTCCCTCATTATGTAATTCGTGACATTTAATACTTACCTCGAAGTACATTTGATTTAACCATTTATATTCCCCAACTATCCTTTATTTTATTCTCATATTCCCACTCCCAAGTATATTTTAGGTAGAATTTATTACTCGACATATATTTTCAAATTCTTTCACGAGTCTCTGAAGTTCCTATAAATATCACTAATCATGAAAGTATCTTCCACTAGCATATTCTAATCTACTTAAAGGAACTGTAATAATTACCAATAATAACCACCTATTTCACAAGTTAAAATCATGTTAATTACCGCAATTAATTGATGCAACAAAATCATATAAAAGATTTACCATTGTTCTCTCCCCAAGTCCTACTTTTGAAAGGAAGTTCATATATTTTAGATTTTATCCGCATAAATAAAAAATTCAAGTTCGTTAATTACATTCGAACCTTCGGGTGTTACTGTAGGAAGAGTTCCATTAGTTGCCCGTAGACGTTTGTAATTAACTAATTACCGAAGGGAAAAAAATAGAATTGTTTAGGTATCCCCCCCGTGCTATAGGCGAGGGACGTTTCCCCTAATGGGAGAGAGAAAATAGTGGACCCGTTTTTACTTCTTTTTGTGTGGGTCCTTAAGGCACTCGGAAAAACAATTCTCTTTCTTTCTTCTTACTTTCCTCAACCCCCTCCTAACAGTTAATTGATACATAGTGCAGCTGTGAGGTTTTCCTCCTGTTACACCTTTCCGACCTTTTACTGTCAGTTTTAGTCTCGGCGCTGAATGACCTCATGCTACTATGAGTAATGTTATTTCACCTTAATGTTACCGTAGGTGTAAAAAAAAAGTTATATTTCTCTGTTGACTTGTAGAATCCGTAAATGCCATTTGGTTTCCTTATACCTGAGGCAAATAAGAGGTTGTTTATCGTCCGAGCTTTGGGTAACTGAAATCGCAGAAGCACGAGGAGTTAGACCAAGTTTAAAGTGTTATCAACGGAAAGTTTGTTGAAGTCACTCGAGGAGAGAGAGAGAGAGAGAGAGAGAGAGAGAGAGAGAGAGAGAGAGAGAGAGAGAGAGAGAGAGGTCAGTAACGTGGAGAAAACTTTGTGCCCACTAAAAACTACTGGATTGCGCTAGTTCTTGCACGCGAGAGAGAGAGAGAGAGAGAGAGAGAGAGAGAGAGAGAGAGAGAGAGAGAGAGAGAGAGAGAGTCGGAAATTATAATTTCAGAAGGGCTTTTAAGTGATTCTTAGAATCTAAGAATGGATTAATAGTTCGCATATATGATTGTTTAAATAATTTTCGTTACGTGTAAGAATAGCTGAGAGAGAGAGAGAGAGAGAGAGAGAGAGAGAGAGAGAGAGAGAGAGAGAGAGAGAGAGAGAGAGAGAGAGAGGTCAGTAACGTGGAGAAAACTTTGTGCCCACTAAAAGCTACTGGATTGCGCTAGTTCTTGCACGTGAGAGAGAGAGAGAGAGAGAGAGAGAGTCTGAAATTATAATTTCAGAAGGGCTTTTAAATGATTCGTAGAATCTAAGAATGGATTAATAGTTCGCATATATGAGTGTTTAAATAATTTTCGTTACGTGTAAGAATAGCTGAGAGAGAGAGAGAGAGAGAGAGAGAGAGAGAGAGAGAGAGAGAGAGAAGAGAAAATCGCAAAGTATCACTTCGGAAGTAGCCTTTAAAAAAATTCTTAGAATCTTAATATGGAATAGTTCGCTTATTAACCTTTGTTTATATAATTCTCGTGTCGTTTAAGAATAGCAGAGAGAGAGAGAGAGAGAGAGAGAGAGAGAGAGAGAGAGAGAGAGAGAGAGAGAGAGAGAGAGAGAGGTTGCTTTAACGGCAATTTCAACAAAAAATATTCTAGATTTAACAATTCTGTTAGCTCTAAAGATAATTGTACTTTTCATGGAATGTCTTTCTTCATCAGTGTAATTGCAAGTGCAAAATTGAAAGAAAGATGAATAAATAAATAAAAAATCAGTAACCAAATAAGGAAAGGAAATAGTGGAAAGGTATAACAAATATATGAATTGTATATCCCAGAATTCCCACAAAATGGGTACCGCGTTTGCGATATGACTACAACAAACTAAATATTTGTCTGGATATCCGCGTTTATTTCCAGCCATACATGAGAGGGTTTCCAACAATGGGAATGATGCACCGGACGGGGGCGGGGCGGGGTGTGGGGGTGGGGGCCGGGTTGGGGGGAGAAATTGGCTGTATGAATAGGCAGTGTTTAAAATATAATATTCAGTTGGGAAATTGTTGACAAAACTCTTAAAGTCCGAGTATTTGGTGCTATGTTCATTCAGTCCTTTGAGTACGGTTAAACAGCTGGTTTCAATATATTGTGAAATCAAAGTTGGTAATGATTCTCTCTTTCTCTCAACATTCGTGCTCTTGTTTGCAGTTTGCTGTGAAATCGGAGGATTATGGAGCCCCTGTTCAATTGGTATCAGTTTTCTCTCTCTCTCCTCTCTCTCTCTCTCTCTCTCTCTCTCTCTCTCTCTCTCTCTCTCTCTCTCTCTAAACAGACAGTCGTACTCTCAGTTGCAGTTTATAGTGAAATCGGAGGATTGTGGTGACCCTATTCAACTAGTAATAATTTCTCTCTCTCTCTCTCTCTCTCTCTCACACACACACACACACACACACACACACACACACAGTCCGTGCTCTATTTTGTAATTTGTTGTGAAATCGAAGGATTTTGGAGATCCTATTCAATCAGTAATAATTTCTCTCTCTCTCTCTCTCTCTCTCTCTCTCTCTCTCTCTCTCTCTCTCTCTCTCTCTCTCTCTCTCTCTCTCTCTCAACGTTCGCGCTCTTGTTAGTAATTTGTTGGGAAATCGAAGGATTATGGAGACCCTATTCAATTAGTAATAATTTCTCTCTCTCACACACACACACACACAACAATCCGTGCTCTATTTTGTAATTTGTTGTGAAATCGGAGGATTTTGGAGATCCTATTCAATCGGTAATAATCTCTCTCTCTCTCTCTCTCTCTCTCTCTCTCTCTCTCTCTCTCTCTCTCTCTCTCTCTCAACATTCGTGCTCTCGTTTGTAATTTGTTGTGAAATCGAAGGATTTTGGAGATCCTATTCAATCAGTAATAATTTCTCTCTCTCTCTCTCTCTCCACATTTTAATCCTCCACCTTAATGAACACAATACTATTATGCAAAGCAGAACTGAGAGACGCGACTAAGCTGGCGAGGTTCTAACTGTTAACCGCTGGACCACGAGAACAAAGTTATAGATTTACCAGTTGAATCCAACGGCAGATGAAAGTCGCCTTGTTGTATTTCGGTTGTATTAACGTTCTTAAAAATCCAAGGAGGGGTATCCTCCGCACTTTCATTAGGCGATCGCACCAATGAAAGTCAGTTAAAGCTGAGTCTTTTTCTTTGGTCATAATTCCTCACTATTGATTCGGGATTTGTACAAATGAAACTGGTGATCCCTTACAAATGTAGCCATTTTTGCGTCTTTTCTCTTGTCATAATTACTCATTGCAGAGTGGTTTTTGTGCAATTGAAGCTGTGGAGATATCTTGGAGATGTAGGCATTTTTATGTCTGCATCCATTTTCATGTCTGGTTCTTAATTTCGTCTGCCTTTTGTTACCTTCGATTGTTGTGGTTGTGAATGCACGATTCCTAGTTGGTTAAAATGGTGCAAGAAGATTGCTTTCGGAACATGAATAATTAAGATAATTCCAGTACAGTAATGTCCATTATTGCTGCCTTTCCCATAGCGATAGAGATTAAGCCACGGAGCTTTCTCTCCAGTTATTTGGTATTTTTGGGTCGAAAGATTAAAAGACTTACCAAAGAGGATTAGTGGATGATTTTCTAAAGAGAATTAGGGGATGATTTACTAAAGAGAATTAGGGGATGATTTACTAATGAGAGTTAGGCGGATGATTTACTAAGAGAATTAGGGGAATATATACTAAAGAGAATTAGGGAATGATTTACTAAAGAGAGTTATGGGATGATTTATTAAAGAGAATTAGGCGGATGATTTACCAAAGATGATTAGGGGATGATTTACTAAAGCGAATTAGGGGATGATTTACCAAAGAGAATTAGTGGATGATTCACTAAAGAGAATTAGGGGATGATTCACTAAAGAGAATTAGGGGATGATTCACTAAAGAGAATTAGGGAATGATTTACCAAAGAGAATTAGTGGATGATTCACAAAGAGAATTAGTGGATGATTCACTAAGAGAATTAGGGGATGATTTACTTAAGAGAATTAGGGGATGATTTACTTAAAAGAATTAGGGGATGCTTTACTTAAAAGAATTAGGGGATGATTTATCTTCTACGGTTTACCTGAAACTTTATGTTCTTGGGGGAAACTATCGGTCATATTCTCAGAGCTGAATAGAAAATAATCCCGGTAATTAAATACATAAATCATGGTAGCAGTAACATATACACCCATCAAAAAAAAAAAAATCCCCACGCCGGTAAAGCAAGCTTTTGGAGGTCTGATGAAAATCAGAATATGATGTACGAGTATATGAGGCGACAATTTTCTTTTTCTGCATCACACTGTCAGTTGTGAGCCTGTTTATAATAACTGCTATTTTCTAAGGAAATCAGTACTTAAATCTGAATCTAGAAATCTCTGTTTTAAAGTTTTTTTTTTTTTTTTTACGTCACAGACTCCTCCGTAGGTGGTTAGTGCCGTCAGTGCACCTCATGCGATGCACTGTAGGCATTACTTAAGGTTCGTTGCAGCGTCCCTTAGGCTCCTAACTGCAACCTCTTTCATTCATCTTACTTTCCACCCTCTTCTAACAATTGATTCACAGTGCAACTGCGAGGTTTTCTTCAAGTTATACCTTTCAAACCTTTTTACTCTCAATTTCCCTTTCAACGCCGAATGACCTCATAGGTCCCAGCGCTTCGCCGATGGTCTAAATTCTATATTCTATTCTGTTCTACTTCTGTGGCTCCTTTCTTTCCAACGGAAATAAGACAGCTAAGACGCCTCGCTATTAAAGGCCGAATTTCTAATGAAGCTTCTACGTAATCAAGAGAGAGAGAGAGAGAGAGAGAGAGAGAGAGAGAGAGAGAGAGAGAGAGAGAGAGAGAGAGCTGGTGCCATGGACGAATTTTTCCACACCATCGGAATGAAGTCGCGTATCTTGGAACAAATGAGACCCTGTATATGCTAATATCTGGGAGAGAATGTGCACTTCGAAATGAAGGAGTTTCGGAGAGTCTTTGCATACATATGGGGAGTTGTTGTTTTTATAGATTTTTTTTTAATTTAACCGGTTTGGTTTTTTCGTAGCGGATGGATCTCCAAACCGTAAAATAAGAGTTTTTTTCGTGTTTGGTTCTATTTGTGAGACGTATGTGATTGTCTTTTTTTTTTTTTTGTAATATATGGTGAAAAGCGTTTGTCAATTTTATCGCTCTCTCTCTCTCTCTCTCTCTCTCTCTCTCTCTCTCTCTCTCTCTCTCTCTCTCTCTCTCTCTCTCTCTCATGTATTGATGTATTATATATATATATATATATATATATATATATATATATATATATATATATATATATATATATATATATATAAATATATATATATATATAGATATATAGATAAATATATAGAGAGAGAGAGAGAGAGAGAGAGAGAGAGAGAGAGACAGAGACATTTATGCATTATATATATAGATTATATATATATATATATATATATATATATATATATATATATATATATATATATATATTTATATATATATATATATATATATACATATATATTATTTATATAATTATATGTGTGCATGTATATTTATAAATATCAGTAGATACTGACTGTGTACATGCTGGCTTGGTAAAACAACACCGAAGGTAAGCTTCTTGTAATGAGAATCCAAGTAACATCATACAAAGAAACCAGCGAAAACTGACAGAATTTTTAGATGAGGAAAGCAGACAGTCGACGCCTATAGGATATAATGAGAGTGCTTTTGTTCGAGTTCCTTCCCTCCCCTTACCCCCCCACCCTTCCTCATCCAGTACCATCCCCCTAGACAGACCTTCAGGGTGGAAGTGATGGCTTTGTTCGAGATTCTTATACTTTCCAACCGGGAGTGCACTCGCGAGCCTATACACACACACACACACACACACACACACACACACACACACACACACACACACTTTGTAACGCTAGGTTTGCTTGTCAATCGGCCTTTGCTGACAAGAAGTGGTTATTGAATGAAATTGCAATTTGACTTTGAAACGAATTTTTCTGTTTTTATTTTACTCAATCTATTGACGACAGAAGACTTGAAGTATAGTAATATTTATGGTAAAAGAAGTCTCTGTCAGGAAATTGAAGCCCTATTTACTAGTATAGTACCCTCATTATGGAATGACACAAGTGGAAGTCGAAGGCATGGTTTAAACAACAAAAAACAGATTGGAGACCCCTGGATTAGAAGTATTTTGAGGCTGGGCTGTAGGATAGCTTATGCAAAGGGTTTGAGTGGAGTAGGAAGGGGGGGGGGTGTTGGAGTAGTGGGAGTTGGGGGGATGTGAAACATGAAGTGAGGTAACGTAAGAGGCTGTTCTTCCGAAGGTGAAGGGCTATGAATTAGCTACGGAATATACCTCGAGACAAGGAAGAAGTATTTGACCTGGCTCGTACAGTTTAGGAGGTTCCACTGGAAGTATATGACATGAGACCCAAAGGTAAAGAGGCAGCGAGAGAGAGAGAGAGTGAATGCAGGTTTTTTCGCGGTGGTTAATGAACCGAAGAGGCGGTTGTGAGGGAGAGATAAAAGGAGTGACAGAGCGTGAAAGGTAGTGGAGGAAATTTATGCTAAATGCTTGTCCGGGGTCAGGCTAGTTATTCTTATTAAGTAGATGGTAACGTCTTCTTGAAGCCCGTCCATTTGTATGACATCCTGAAAAAATGAAGCACCAGAGTGCTGTAAACTTTTTTTATTTTTTCATGATTTATTTTGTTTATAAATTCATCGTTACTTGATGCGAATTACCTTTGTGAATTGAACGGGAAGGCCCTCAACATCATATGATGTAACCTGTCATACAGAATGGAAAAATGTGGTTGGTGATATATTTGCCGATATACTTTTGCGTTTCATTATTGTTTTTACATTCTGAGTCGACATGAATGCTGTATATTAATTCTTGATTTATATTTGCTCGGAGAAATGTCTTATTTGAAAATTCATATTCACATCCGGGCAGTAGTGTATCAAGACGAATCATTGTCAACCGAACGTAAAGTATATAGTGAAGTGAAGATTGAACTACATGTCAGTACTGCCAGATATAAGAATGACAAATTAAATTTTGTACTTATGGTGTTGTGAAGGACCCCCGAAAATATTATTAGGATAGATGAATGGTGTGTAGTTGGTGGCGACGTAATGTTGATGAGGCCTTGCTACCCTAATTCAACAACTATGTTGGTGTTTTGGTGTTTTACTTACATTTTATTGGGCTTCTGTTGCATAAAAAATGAAATAAACTATATTAGTCAGAAGAGGTAGCCATGAAAAATACAATCACGGTTTATGCTATGAAGGGATTTTTGTTCTTCCTTGAGCCTGAGAATCTTTTATTTTTTATTTATTTATTTATTTTTTTTTTTTTAAATTTCTGAGCTCCCGGTATCGAAACCCCTCCTAAGCTATCATGCAAAGGGCCTGAAAGGGAGGCCGATACCAAGATCAAAGAGTTGGATCCTCTGTTCTCTCTCTCTCTCTCTCTCTCTCTCTCTCTCTCTCTCTCTCTCTCTCTCTCTCTCTCTCGGGGGTTTCCGCGGGTTCGTTTCTCCTCTTAAGTTGATTAGGTTGTGGAGTCCGACCTTCCTTCCTTCATTCCTGGAGCGAAAGGCATTACTTGCAGACCACCAACTTTTCCTACAATGGGGGAGATAAGGCCGTGTTTGTTGAGGCCGGATTCTTTTGTGATTCGGGGAAAAAATCATCCTCTTAAAAGGAAGTCCTTTTTGGAATGGAGAGGAGATGAAATATTTAGCGACAGTTGTTATTCACCGAGAGGCTTCTTCAAGCCTGCCTGCCTGCTTCCTTGACTTCCTGCTTGGTGAATGTGTTCCCCTTTTGTTTGATTATTTTTTGCATTTTTCTCAAAGTCGAAACTGATTTTCAAAGTCCGAAATGATTGTTCTCAGAGTCTGAACTGATTGTTTTCAGAGTCCAAACTGATTGTTCTCAAAGTCTAAACTGATTGTTCGCAAAGTCCAAACTGATTGCTCTCAAAGTGTAAACTGATTGTTCTCAAAGTCCAAAGTGATTGTTCTCAGAGTCTAAACCGAATGTGCTCAAACTCTAAACTGCATCCGGAGGAGACTTTGTTCATTGATGGATAATTGTGTTAATCATTTCCAGTATTTTGTGTAATGAAAAGTTCTTATAGTCAAACTGCTGATTCAGCAAACGACCATTCAGACATTATGATTTCTGGTGCTTATTCTACCGAGAATAATTATGGTTAAGATCTCTCTCTCTCTCTCTCTCTCTCTCTCTCTCTCTCTCTCTCTCTCTCTCTCTCTCTCTCTCTCTCTCTCTCTCTCTCTCTCTCCTGAAACAGCCTAAGAAATTGATCTTGATTTAACGACCGTGAAAAAACCATAGGTATTGAATTATAAGAAAAAATGTATTCATTCGATTGAGAAATTCTGAATCAGAAAATTGGAAAAAAAGAATCATGATTAAGCCTGGAGACGAGTGAAAATTTGTACTGCAGAAACAGGAAGACAGAAAAACAAATTAATTGATGAACGGTATCTTTGCAGTGAAAGCATTGAGAAAGTCGAAGTGAAGCTATAGTGAAACATTGTGCAACAGGGAAGAGTACGATGCCTGGAAGAAAGGAGAAGAAGAAGAGATAATGGACATAAAAATAAAAAAGTGAAATGATGAATGAGGTTCTCCAGAGGATATAATACAGTTCAGATGTTACACGCCTAGATGAAACGTCACCCTCATTTGGTATAAAGTTCTGTTCCTTTGTTTCTGAGTAGCTTTATAGATATTGAGGGAGTGTGGGTGACTCGATATAAAGAACAAGAAATAAGACACCACAAGAAAGGAGAAGAAATAAGTCACCATAAGAAAGGACAAGAAATAAGACACCATAAGAAAGGACAAGAAATAAGACACCACAAGAAAGAACAAAGAATAAGACACCACACAGGAAAGAAATGACGCCACATAGGAAAAAAGTAAGACACCACAAGAAAGAACAAGAAATAAGACACCACACAGGATAGAAATGAGACACCACATAGGAAAGAAATAAGACACCACAAGAAAGGACAAGAAATAAGACACCACATAGGAAAGAAATGACACCACACAGGAAAGAAATGACACCACATAGGAAAGAAGTAAGGCATCACAAGGAAGAACAAGAAATAAGTCACCTCACAGGGATTACGAACAGTGCAAGTGGCTTTACTGTACAAGTTTCTGAGAGTGCGTTGCTATGGTGAGCAAAGAATATTCGGTTAAAGGGAACATTCCCAAAGATTGGCACAGGTGCTATCGGTCCCTTATCGGACAAGGTGGCATACGCTAAGACCTATGTATGGTACGTGTATCACCCCACCACCTCCCCTCTCCCCCCCCCCTCTGTGGTTACGAAACCTCTTGTAAGGGTAGGCGACATTTTGTCTTATTCAATAAGATTTTTTCATTAACAGGAAGTGCTCCAGTATGCTTTTCATATATTTTGTTGCATTGTCATACACAGGCAACCCCTATTAGTGGGGTTAATGACGTCAGTGCACCTCACGCAAAGGTTCTTTGCAGCATCCCTTCGGCCCCTAGCTGCAACACCTCTCATTCCTTTTACTGTACCTCCGTTCATATTCTCTTTCTTCTAGACTACTTTTCACCAACTGCTGACAATCGTTTCTTAATGCAGTTGCGAGTTCTTCCTCCTGTTACACCTTTAAAACCTTTTTTGCTCTCAGTTTCCGTTGCAGCGCTGAATGACCTCATAGGTCTCAGCACTTGGCCTTTAGCCTAAATTTTATATTTTAGTTCGAGTACTCTGGCAACATATTTGTTGCCGACACCAGAAGAATGTTTTGTTGTTTGTTTCATATGCAATGAATTTTCTTCCATTTTTAATTACTGAATTAATTTTTTTTAAAGAACTTGGAGCTACGTATGATGTTCTTCCCTCTCTGCACATAGAGGTGAGCTGGCTTTCCCTTGTGGTTGAATTGTTAATAGAAATTAGGTAGTTTTTCAAAAGCCAGATCTATTTAGATGATGAACCTTATTCACATGGAACAACCCAAAGGGACCATTGACTTGAAATTCGCACTTCTAACGAATATGGTGTTCACTTGAAAGAAGTAGCATAAGGTAATAGGAGACACAGAAAGAATTGACCAGTTATTAGAAACGAAAAAGTAAATTGACAAACTAATAAATAGACAATTGAAAGTGTAAGTAAATTATTAAAATACAAGGAGATTTGTTTTAGGGTAGCAATGCAGACGAAAGCCAAAGACATGTTCAAGATCATTACTGAAAAACGACCAACTAAAGAGCCAGTGGCGATGTGTCAGAATTTGCCAGTCAGAATATAAGTATTGTAGAATGTGGTTGTAATTTATAACTTATAATTTTTATTACTGTAATATTCTCTCTAGGGAAAGTCTTTCTCGGAAGTCATGGTGGTTGTCAAAAAAGCACACATACTGTATATCCGGTGAGAAAGTAATCAATAGATTTGAAAGTAGCAGATATTTGGATGACTGCGATAACCAGTAAAAGGCATCTGGTATTTTTTGCTGCATCATATCACGAATTTTCTTTCCGGAATAGATTTTTTTTCTTAAGTGGCTGCTGGAAAGTTTGTTTCCTTAAGTGGCTGGTGAAGTTTTTTTTCGTATGTGGCTGCTGAGAAGTTTTTTCTTGAATGACTGCTGAGAGGTTTTTTCTTGAATGGGTGCTGAGAAGTTTTTTCTTGAATGGCTGCTGAGAAGTTTTTTTTTTTTTTGAAGTGGCCGCTGAAATTTTGTTTTTATGTGGCTGCTAAGTTTTTTTCTGGAATGATTGCTGAAAAGGTTTTTCATAAGTGGCTGCTGAAAAGTTTTTCTTCTAAGTGACTGCTGAGAAGTTGTTTTATTTGAATGGCTGCTTAGAAATTTTTTCTGAAGTGGCTGCTGAGAAGTTTTTTGTTGAATGGCTGCTGAGAAGTTTTTCTTATGTGGCTGCAGGAAAGTTTTTTCTAAGTGGCTGCTGAGAAGAAAAAACCTTGAATGGCAGCTGAGAAGTTTTTTTCATAAGCGGCCGCTGAAAAGTTTTTCCTTAAGTGGCTGCTGAGAAGTGTTTTTCTTGAATGGCTGCTGAGAAGTTTTTTCCAAAGTGGCTGCTGATAAGTTTTTTCATAAGTGGCTGCTGGGAAGTTTTTTCTTAAGTGGCTGCTGAAAAGTGTTTTTTCTTAAGTGGCTGCTGAAAGGCTTTTTTTCTTAAATGGCTGCTGAGAAGTTTTTTTCATAACCGGTTGCTGAAAAGTTTTTTCTTAAGTGGCTGCTGAGAAGTGTTTTGCTTGAATGGCTGCTAAGGAGTTTTTTTCCTAAGTGGCTGCTGAGAAGTTTTTTCATAAGTGGCTGCTGAGAAGTTTTTTCTTAAGTGGCTGCTGAAAAGTGTTTTTTCTTAAGTGGCTGCTGAAAAGCTTATTTTCTTAAGTGGCTGCTGAGAAGTTTGTTCTGAAGTGGCTGCTGAGAAGTTTTTTTCTTGGATGGCTGCTGAGAAGTTTTTCTTATGTGGCTGCAGAAAAGTTTTTTCTTAAGTGGATGCTGAGAAGATTTTTTTTCTTGAATGGCAGCCGAGAATTTTTATTTATAAGCGGCCGCTGAAAAGTTTTTTCTTAAGTGGCTGCTAAGAAGTGTTTATCTTGAATGGCTGCTGAGGGTTTTTTTCCTAAGTGGCTGCTGATAAGTTTTTTCATAAGTGGCTGCTGAGAAGTTTTTTCTTAAGTGGCTGCTGAAAAGTGTTTTTTCATAAGTTGCTGCTGAAAAGCGTTTTTTCTTAAGTGGCTGCTGAGAAGTTTTTTCTTGAATGGCTGCTGAGAATTTTTTCATAAGCGACTGCAGAAAAGTTTTTTTGAAGTGGCTGCTGAGAAGATTTTTTCCTTGAATGGCAGCTGAGAAGTTTTTTTCATAAGCGGCTGCTGAAAAGTTTTTTCTTAAGTGGCTGCTGAGAAGTTTTTCTTATGTGGCTGCAGAAAAGTTTTTTCTTAAGTGGATGCTGAGAAGATTTTTTCCTTGAATGGCAGCCGAAAAGTTTTATTTATAAGCGGCCGCTGAAAAGTTTTTTCTTAAGTGGCTGCTGAGAAGTGTTTTGCTTGAATGGCTGCTGAGAAGTTTTTTCCTAAGTGGCTGCTGATAAATTTTTTCATAAGTGGCTGCTGAAAAGTGTTTTTTCTTAAGTGGCTGCTGAGAAGTTTTTTCTGAAGTGGCTGCTGAGTTTTTTTCTTGAATGGCTGCTGAGAAGTTTTTCTTATGTGGGTGCAGAAAAGTTTTTTCTTAAGTGGATGCTGAGATTTTTTCCTTGAATGGCAGCTGAGAAGTTTTTTTCATAAGCGGCTGCTGAAATTTTTTTTTTCTTAAATGGCTGCTGAGAAGTTTTTTCTTAAGTGGCTGCTGAAAAAGGTTTTTTTCTTAAGTGGCTGCTGAAAAGCTTTTTTTCTTAAGTGGCTGGTGAGAAGTAAGAAGCTTCTATTTCCCCTAGGATATGGAGAGAAGCAATTTTCCCGCTGTCGTGTTGTTGGTAATATCGGAGATTTAGAGAAGCATTATCTCACAGAATACTTAAATGAAAGAGAGAGAGAGAGAGAGAGAGAGAGAGAGAGAGAGAGAGAGAGAGAGAGAGAGAGAGAGAGAAATGTATATAATATTTACGTTCTTTGGAATGTAATATTGCAATATGATTTCGTTCAAAAGTATTCGTTATTTGTTTAACAACAAGAATAAGAAATATACATTTAAAGAGCATAGTAATATCTCCTACTGTATAAAGCGAATTGTGTATTTATCCTCTCTGTAATACTTACAGCCTACTGGTAATAAAACTACGGCTTATGAACTTTATAAGATCCGGATCATCCGTTGAAAAAATGGATCCCAGAGCCTTAATATTGTACTGAAGTAGTTCGGATAACTTACGGTCGCCGTAAGGATATGTGCGGGGATTAATACGGTTTATCCAGATTTATCAGAGGTGTGGGATTGCCACGGTAGGAACACCATAAGAAACATTGGATACCGTGTAAACGGTTTTATGAAAACCGTTGTTGAATATTATTCATACTTTCTCTTATTTCTTTGAACTACCTTGAGGTTCGGCAGTTTTGTACAGGTTCAAAACTACCGTGGAGATAGCACTTTGTTATCCATGGTTGTCCTGCCTGACTTCAGAACTTGATCCGCCCAGTGCATAATGTTAGTCATTTATAAATGGCAGTTGATTTTAGACTTCAAACACAAACGCTATTTAAATATACATACATACATACATATATATATATATATATATATATATATATATATATATATATATATATATATATATATATATATATATATATATATATATATATAATATATATATATATATATAATATATATATATATATATATACATACATACACATATACACTTGTGTGTATTCTATCTTGCTTGTGAACATTCATAAACCCACAGCTTTGTATTCCCACAATTGCTTCTTTTTCACTTCCAAAAGAGGCGAGGTTTCGGTCTTGGATATTAAGAGAAATGAGAGTCATTTTTCTGGCAGAGCAAGCTACGATTGTATTTCCGGTGGCTGGGGGCTTTGGTTGGTTTTGCCCTCCTCGTCAGGGTACAAGAATTTTTTTTTTTTTTTTTACACTTCTGTGCTTGGATTTTTGCACTCTGTTTGCCTGTCGTCTGTCTCTACTCTTTTGTATAGTCCGTCATTCGTCTTGGGATTATGTATGGAGAATTATGTCTTGGTATTTGATTGTATTAGTTTTTTGTAAAAGAAAACTCTTGTGCCGGCGTTGTCTGTCCGTTCGCACTTTATTCTGTCCGCGCTTTTTTCTGTCTGCACTTTTTCTGTCAGCACTTTTTTCTGTCCGCACTTTTTCTGTCCGCCCTCAGATCTTAAAAACTACTGAGGCTAGAAGGCTGCAAATTGGTATGTTGATCACCCACCCTCCAGTCATCAAACACCAAATTGCAGCCCTCTAGCCTCAGTAGTTTTGATTTTATGTAAGGTTAAGGTTAGCCATAATCGTGCTTCTGGCAACTCAACAACACAGGTCACCATGGCCTGCTGAGAGTTTCATGGGCCGCGGCTCATACAGCATTATACCGAGACCACTCAAAGATAGATCTACTTTCGGTGGCCTTGATCATGCGCTGTACAGAAAACTCGATTGAGCCGAAGAAACTTTGGCGCATTTTTTACTTGTTTATATTAGTTATGAAGCAGTAGTTGAATTTGATTGCTGGCAAGATTCAGTATTTGTGGCTTACGTAGAACAGTAAAAAGGGAAAGGCTTTGTTTATAATTTGAAAAGCGCTGAATGAAAGGGCTGATACGCTTAATTATTACACAAATGTATAAGGAATCGTGAAGGATTGTGAAGTGTTTTTTTGAATAGAGAATAACGTACGAAACGAAGTAAAATTGTTTTGTTAATTAAGGTAAGATATTACTTAAAAAAAAGGAGAAGGTGTTGCTTTTGTGCATAGGGACTCTGGTTGTATTCAGGTCTCAAACAAAATTCTGGGAAGCGAAAAGAATGTTAATGGATGCAAAGTCTGAAATGTTTGGAAGGACTGTTACACGAGAATTCTGTAAGAAATGGTGTTGCTGGATGGGCTGCAATATAACACTGGAAATAAATGAAATTGATGATTTGTAAAGCAGTAGCTGAGGAATTTGAACACCGACAAGATTCGATCGAGCAGTAGCCAAGGAATTTGATTGCTGACGAGAGTCAATCTGGCAGGGGCTGAGGAAATTGAATGCCGACAAGATATTTGATTGCCGATAAGATTTTCAATCGAGCAGTAGCCAAGGAATTTGAATTGCGACAAGATCCAATTAAGCAATAGCTGAGGAATTTGAATACTGACAAGATTCAATCTGGCAGCAGCTGAGGAATTTGAATACCGACAAGATCCAATTAAGCAATAGCTGTGGAATTTGAATACCGACAAGATGCGACCGAGCAGTAGCTGAGGAATTTGAATACCGACAAGATTCACTCTGGCTGGCAGTAGCTGAGGAATTTGAATGCCGACAAGATCCAATTAAGCAATAGCTGTGGAATTTGAATACCTACAAGATTCGATCAAGCAGTAGCTGAGGAATTTGAATACCGGCAAGATTCGATCGAGCAGTAGCTGAGGAATTTGAATACCGACAAGATCCAATTAAGCAATGGCTGAGGAATATGAATACCGACAAGATTCGATCAAGCAGTAGCTGAGGAATTTGAATACCGACAAGATCCAATTAAGCAATAGCTGTGGAATTTGAATACCGACAAGATTCGACCGAGCAGTAGCTGAGGAATTTGAATACAGACAAGATCCAATTAAGTAGTTGCTGAGGAATTTGAATACCAATAAGATTCGATCGAGCAGTAGCTAATGAATTTAAATGCTGACGAGATTCAATCTGACAGTAGCTTAGGAATTTGAATACCGACAAGATTCGATTGAGCAGTAGCTGAGGAATTTGATTACCGACAAGATTCGATCGAGCAGTAGCTGAGGAATTTGAGCACCGACAAGATTCAGTCAAGAACTAGCTGAGGAATTTGAATACCCACAAGATTCAATGAAGCAGAAGCCGAGGAATTTGAATATCTACGAGATTCGAGTAAGAAATAGCTGAGAAATTTGAATACCGACAAGATTCAATCAAGCAGTAGCTGAGGAATTTGAATACCGACAAGATTCAATGAAGCCGTAGCTGAGGAATTTGAATACCGACAAGATTCATTCAAGGAGAAACTGAGGAATTTGAATACGGACAAGATGCAGTACTTGTGGCAGACGTAGAACAGAAGAAAAGTATCTGAACCAAATAAAATTCCAGCATCGCTAGAAGAATACCGCCTTAACAGGAAAACGTCAGCGATGTTAGGAAAGAAATCGGAGGAAAGTAGTTAGGTGTCAGCTTCGCAGACGTCTTGTAACGTTAGAGGGGTAGAAAGAGAACTGGCGTTTTATGAAGAAAATACTTGTAATACCTGTTTGCGATTGCAGTGAGATGAGACGTCTTCTTAGACGCAGTAATTGCACAATTTTTTTTTTAAGTCGTAGTTAAAAGACTTTCTTGCCTTTACCATGGATTTTTTTTGTTTTTTTTTTTTGGTAATTTCACGAAGGTTTTATTGTCAGACGTTCTCAAAATGAACAGGTTTCATTGGGAGCCGAAATAGTTTGAACAGTTCGTTATTGAACGATAGGTATGTGGCCTATAATATAAAAATTGGCCAGTAGGGATGTGAACTTAGAAACTTGTTAATTTTGATACAAGATACGGACATTTAATTCACTGAAACGTTATTCCGGACTTAACGGTACACACACACACACACACACACACACACACACACACACACACACACACACACACACACACACGATACTTCTAGAACGGAATTGATTGAAGTAAAACCGTTTAATTTCCTGAAACATCACTCCGGACTTAGCTGTACACACACGCACACACACACACACACACACACACACACACACACACACACACACACACACACGGGTACTTCTAGAACGGAACTGATCGAAACCAAACCTTTAGACATACCTATGCCGCATCCACATTAAAGGCATAATAATAGTTCTGTATCCAGAGTCCCCAGGTCTGCTAATTAAACATTGTTTCAAGAGGAGCAAAAGAATCATACAATTAAGCATTGCATTGCCGTCGCCGTAATGGCAGATATAAAATTGTAAGTGGCTGATTGGTTGTGCTAATGAGAGAGAGAGAGAGAGAGAGAGAGAGAATCGAATGGAAGCTCTAGGTGGTGGTCAGTGCTACAATGTAAGAATTTCGTTTCATTGTCAAAAGTTACCCAGGGTACCCATCTACAACAACGGCTATCTCTCTCTCTCTCTCTCTCTCTCTCTCTCTCTCTCATGCACGGCGCGCGCGCGCACAGGCACTCGTGTATGCGTGTAGCAACAGGTTGACGAACCACCGGAGGAGTATGAACAGGTGGCTTTGTGCGGTGGACGGGGCGGGGAGGTTTTGGGGGATTAGGAATCCCTGAGGGGAGGGAGGGAGGTAAGGCGGGCTTTATGAGGAGGTCACAGAAGAAGGAAGAAAAGAGAAAGGGAACTTGCAAGACACTGATGAATAGGACTAAGAAAAATTTACAAATGGTAATAAAGGTCAGGGTTTAAAAGCGTGTAGGACGAGAGAGAGAGAGAGAGAGAGAGAGAGAGAGAGAGAGAGAGAGAGAGAGAGAGAGGGGGGGACGCATTCAAAGCAACTGAGATAAAAATCTCTCTGTGTGAGAGGAAGTCTGTCCTTTCAGCGAGTGACCACAGTCATCATCATCATCATTCGTGGGTTTTCCGTTGGTTAATGAGAGAGAGAGAGAGAGAGAGAGAGAGAGAGAGAGAGAGAGAGAGAGAGAATCTCTGATGCAGAGGGGGTAAAAGAAAAAAAAAGTGAAAAGTGAACGAATCTGGGAAAGCTTACCACGCATGACTGGTCTGGATGCAAAGCCGCGTCATTACAGGTATTGATTTTCTGACTGCAAATCTCGCGGTCTCTTGTTTATTTCTTTTTACAAAATCGGCTCAGTGAATCACTTGACTCCGGGGCCTGTCTAATTCTGCTACGTTCTTGGTAAACACTTTAAAAAAATAGTAATAAAAAACATCACGTCCTTATTTCTCCTGTCATCAGTTCTCTTTTCTGGAACGGAACGGACTCGCACGTATTATACGTGTATGCATCAAGTCCTATTTCTCCCGTCACCAGGTCTCTTTTCTGGAACGGGGCGGACTCACGCGTATTACAGTATACATGTATGCATGAAGTCTTATTTCTCCTGTCACCAGGTCTCGTTTCTTTAATGGAGCGGAACGGAACGAGACGGACTTGTACGTATTATAGATGCGTATGCGCGCGTAATTGTGAGCAAAACCATCCTTGACTCCTCCTCCGTAACTTTCTTATGCAGCCTCACATCATTATATCCGCCACACGACGTCGAGAGCCGCCGCCGCCGACGACGACCAAGACGTCGAGTCATTATCGATTGAGAACACCTCCTCCTCCTCCTCCCCCTCCTTTCTAACTAAAGCCACTGCAGGGTTGCCGGAGCTTTTTGGAAATCTCGACGAAAAAAGGATAAAAAGGGATGCATACAAGGTCCTTCTCTTCTCCTAGCTCTTGCAGAGTTTCAATTCATCCTGTTTGCGGAGAGAGAGAGAGAGAGAGAGAGAGAGAGAGAGAGAGAGAGAGAGAGAGATACACGCAGGTTCTTCGAGTAGCGGACGACAAAAATTGGAGATTGGTCATCCTTCGCGGATTCCAGCGGAAAAGAGATAGTAGGTGTATTACGCAATGGCCGCAGTTGACAAAGAAGTGGAAAAACTTTCCTTCAGTGGTTTTGTCATATTTCTCTCTTACGATAAAGAAGTGGCTTTGTTGGCTCCTGCGACAGGGAAACCGATGAACCGCGTCGCCGTCGAGAATTGAAAAGGAAATGTGAAGATGCTATAAGCCGGAAGATTGAAAAGGAAAGTATCTCTCTCGCTCTCTCTCTCTATCACAACTGCCAACACCAATCCTTTTATGGTATCAGTTGGCAAAGCTGAATTTTTTCTTGATTTTTTTAAGTCACGAAATATCATATAGACAAGACGAGATTCTTTTTCATTCGCTCGTGTTGTAATGACGTTATGAAAGCTTTTTTATATCTCCTCAATTCTTTTAGCAGTTTTGGTTGTCGCCAGTTTACAAATTGATAGATGAAAGAATGGAAGCTCTCTCTCTCTCTCTCTCTCTCTCTCTCTCTCTCTCTCTCTCTCTCTCTTCTCTCTATATATATATATATATATATATATATATATATATATATATATATATATATATATACGTATATATACATACGTTATATATATATGTATATATATATATTTATGTGTATATATATATATATACGTGTATATACATACGTTATATATATATGTATATATTTATGTGTATATATATATATATACACTATGTACATACATACATACATACATACATACATACATACATACATACATACATACATACATACATACATACATACATATATTTACTTATACATATAGAATCATCATGAATTTTGTAGTGGATGGTCATGTTTATCCGACCTTGTATACTTCTCCGTTGGCATATATAATTTTCTAAAATAAAGCGGAGCTCTAGATCCAATCGACCAGAATCTCCATAAGGCATTTGTCAAGGTCAGTGCTAAAAATAGGGAGTCCAGTTATCATAGATGAAGTTGACTGGACAGAAAACTCACAGAGGAACCGGAAACGAGAAGAATTGTCATCAGAGGATAATCCACTCGTTGGCCAAATGTCACAAGTGGCGTGCCGCAGTGTTAGCTGTTTGGTCGTTGTCTCTTCGTTATCTGCATAAACGACCAGGATTTACGGCTAACTAGCTATGCAAGCAAGTTTGCTGATGGCACAAAATTGGGTATTAGTGCTGATAATGAGACAGTAATAAAGGAGAACCCATGGAGAAAATAGGTCAGTTAAATGGCAGGTGAGCTGTTTATTTAAATCCAAAGTTGCACATGGGTCATAAAAATGTCTTAAAAACAAGAATGGGGTCATAAAAATGTCTTAAAAACAAGAATGCCGAGTATGACCTGCTTTTGGAAGCGGGTGGAGAGTTTTCATCAAGTGAAAGATTTAGAAGTTATCATTAGTAAATTTTCAGCCTTTGAAGCAGTATATAGAATAAGAAAGCCTAGAAAATACAAGGATACATTCAGTTCACAATAATACCATTAGACACCTTGGATATCAAGGAGCATTTACCTCCTCGAATTATACTCGCCAGCGTAACTGTCTACTAAGAGGTATCAGAATAGGGACCCTCAAAGGTATTAATACGATCATTAATTTCTGTTTGAAGTAGTAAATTTAATTTTAGAAAGCCCACGTAATATTTAGTGGTCAGTGCAGTTTTATGAATTCCAGTACACCAACTTGTCCCACATTCAGTACTGTTCTTCCCAAGAGTCATAATCATCCAGAAATGCTTGATAATGTTTATAGCATCTTACATACAAGCTGCATTCTGTCATGCAATACAGTTTGCTAAACCTGAAGCAAATACTGAATATAGTTGACACATGACATTTCTACCTACAGAAAAAAATGATCTTGTTGTAGAAGACTTAGTGTGACAGCTCCCGCAGGATTATTGTTCGTCACTTATCAGACAATAAGATTTTTAAGCCCCAGCAGTTGAATATTATCTCACAAAAGCACTTCCAGTGCCAAACGGTACAGTGACACTTTATTCTAACCTTTAACAGTGAGTTTATGTTATTCACAAAACTCAAAACTCTCTCTGGCAAGCATCCTCAGTAAACAAGCGAAAATATTTATATGTCACGCTGGGAAATCCCAGAAATATATATATATATATATATATATATATATATATATATATATATATATATATATATATATATATATATATATTAATTGAAATGTCGTTTAATCATAACTCAGATAAATAAAAAAAAACAATTTCCGGTTCGACTTGTTCATTACTCCAGTCTTAAGTAATTAAAACGACGGGCTGTCTTTTTCCAGCGGAAGCAATGCAAATGAGATCCTATAAATCGATGCATCGGTGAAATGGGATTTCACTCGATATTTCTCCACAAAAAAATGTGTGTATAAATTCCCCTCCTCCCTCCTCTTACTCCTTTTGGCCTCTGCGTGATATCGTATGTCGTAGTTTATGTCATTGATGGTATAGAAACCTTTTTGGGACGTAAATAGGGATCGCTAAGCTCACGTGCATGAGACAAGATAACTCTTGAATTACCTAAAGAGGTTGGAAATTATTATTATTATTATTATTATTATTATTATTATTATTATTATTATTAGACTACAGTTTTAATATTCGAGGGCGTAGATTGTCACTGGATGAAATAAATGGCAATTTATATATATATATATATATATATATATATATATATATATATATATAAATTTATTTATTTTGCATTGGTATTAGCTAAGAGTATGCACTGACATGGATACAATGCACCATTGTCGGATGCTTTTCCAGTGGACAAGTCTCTCTTCAGTCTATATTTTTTTTTTATTACACAATTCGCAGTACTTTTGTAAAAGTGTTTGCACTTACAATCTCTAATACTTTACCTACTTCACGCTTTCCACAATCTCTAACACTTTAACTCTTTCACGATTTCCACATTATACAGCCATTTATTGTGAGAAGCGTCCACTGCGGCTTACAATGTATTTTAATTTGCACTCAAACCTCTCACAAATGTGGGTCAAGCCAAGGTCCTTGACCTCCTCACACGCTCTTGCTCTTCCTGTGTATAGTTTCCGTCATCTGTCTCGCTTTCCTCAATCTTAAACTTAACCATGCCTACTAAGCCATGTTATGCCACTTAAAATTCTTACAGCACCACCTGTCACTTTTTCTCTTATACAGAGGTGCTGTTAGTTTTCTCATCTTTGCTGAGGCTGAAAACCTTTTCCTTCTGCGTAATGTTGTTGAGTTTGAGTGCTGTAGTAGCCCCATCAACTGGGTCTTAGAGGTACTGTTATTGTTCTCATCTTTCCTGAAGTTGGAAACATTTTCCTTTTGCATAAAGTTGTTGAGTGTGTCTGATGCAGAAGCCTTATCAGCTTGCTCTTTACTCTCTTAGAAGATAACTAACGCAATATGTATATTACGTTATATTATATATATATATATATATATATATATATATATATATATATATATATATATATATATATATATATATATACATATGTGTATATATATATATATATATATATATATATATAATGAATTTTTTATCACATTACCGTGATTCATATACAAATATTAAGCTACAAACGTCCTTTAATATCCAATTCGCTCTACCTCGGAAATAATATATTTTCATATGTTACCAAAGGGGAATTTTTTACTTGATAATAAATTTTTTAGTTGGCAATAAGTTCGTCGTCCCGTGGGCTCGAACCACGGAAGACATGAACTCAGGACTACAGTGACGCCTTTAACCACACGGCCGTGTGGTTAAAGGCGTCACTGTAGTCCTGAGTTCTTGTCTTCTGTGGCCGCGTTGTTAAAGGTGTCACTGTAGTCCTGAGTTCTTGTCTTCCGTGGCTGTGTGGTTAAAGGCGTCACTGTAGTCCTGAGTTCTTGTCTTCCTTGGGGCCGTGTGGTTAAAGGCGTCACTGTAGTCCTGAGTTCTTGTCTTCCGTGGTTTGAGCCCACGGGACGACGAACTTATTATCAACTAAAAAATGGCTGTGTGGTTAAAGGCGTCACTGTAGTCCTGAGTTCTTGCCTTCCGTGGCCGTGTGGTTAAAGGCGTCACTGTAGTCCTGAGTTCTTGTCTTCCGTGGGGCCTTGTGGTTAAAGGCGTCACTGTAGTCCTGAGTTCTTGTCTTCCATGGTTCGAGCCCATGGGACGACGAACTTATTATCAACTAAAAAATCCCCCTTCTGTAACATATATGAAAATATATTATTTCCGAGGTAGAGTGAATTGGATATTAAAGGACGTTGGAGCTCATATATATATATATATATATATATATATATATATATATATATATATATATATATATGTATATATATATATATATATATATATATATATATATAATAAATTTGATCACATCTTCGTGACATTTTTTATTTACTAACATAAAGCTTCAAGTGTCGTTTGACACCCAATTCGCTGTACCTCTGAAGTCATACCGATGGGGAATTACAATTGGTAAGTGATAGTCACCCGATGGACTCGAACCACCGACAGTAACTACCTGTGATTTCAGTGACGAGTTGTCTTACCACTGGACTGTCAAGAAAGGTATTTATACGTATGTATATTACTTATTTTCCTTTTATTTAGTTTTTTTGGCTTTGATGAAGAGGATAAACGGACATCTCCATTCGAAATCATCTCGTCTAAATGACAGCTGATTGTGAAGTTTGCAACACTTGGGTATTTATGATGGTATTTTTTTTTCACTAATGCACACATGTCACTTCCAGACTCAAATCTCTTACAAATCATTCAGGTCAGTGTTTTTTTTATCGTCTATATTCATATGACCTTTTAAATTACCTGTTACACTATAACGCTTAAAAAATCAATGCGTTTGAATTTTTTTTTTACTTTTATTACCATTCATTTTGTATAAATGTTAACTGTGTTCCATTCTCTTTTAGAAGACTATTTTTTACCACAACAGTGGGTTATTACGGAGTGCAGTTTTGATTGGGCCTTCCACCTCCCTCTCTCTCTCTCTCTCTCTCTCTCTCTCTCTCTCTCTCTCTCTCTCTCTCTCTCTCTCTCTCTCTCTCTCTCTCTCTCTCTGTATGTTTTTCCTCCTTGTTTCTTTGGAGGTAATTTCTTTTCCGTTTTAAACTATTAAGTTATCAGGCACCAAGTTATTTTTGCAACACCATTTTTCATAAGTCAGATAAAAACTATAGAAATATATATATATATATATATATATATATATATATATATATATATATATATATATATATATATATATATATATATATATATATATATATATATATATATATATATATATATATATATATATATATATATATATATATATATATATATATATATATATATATATATATATATAGGTCTTTTTCACATGAAAGGTGAAAATTAAAGACCAGGTACCAGTCGCTTTGCAGTTTGTGCGTACACGAAAGCGCTTATACCTGGTATTTAATATATATATCATATGGTCGTATATATATATTTGTCATATGCAGTTTGGTGACTTATTGCGTATATATATATATATATATATATATATATATATATATATATATATATATATATATATATATATATATATTATATATATAGTATATATATATATATATATAGATTATATATATACATAAATTATATATATATATATATATATATATATATATATATATATATATATATATATATATATACATATATACATATATATATATATATACACACAGTATATAAATCCGTCTTTTATCAAACTGAAATCTACTAAGTGTAAGCCAGTAACAATTAACGAATGCAATAGGAAAACAAACTAATTCCAGCGTTGATAAATATTAAGTTGATTTTGTAAAACCCTAAGTCTCAATTCCGCTGTGAACGGAGCTTCCAGTTAAACCGCTTACTTTTTTTATTCTTTTTCTTGCCCACTGAACATTAACCAACACTCCTAAGCATCTCATTATCAGTTTTAATTAGCTGTCTAAATTGATGTTCCACTAATTGTCACAGAGTTAATGAGATCCTGGAATATTTTGGACGAGTTTCAGGAATTTCAAAGGCATGTTTGTAATTTATAAGTTTTGGTAATCTATATATATATATATATATATATATATATATATATATATATATATATATATATATATATATATATATATACATGCATACATATATACAGTATATGCATGCTCACACATACATACACACACAGTATATCTATCTGTCTATCTATCTATTTGTATTGCCTCAGTAATTATCCATGCGACCGTTTTCAGGCTTGGTCGTTGCCTGATTGAATTGTTCAAGCCATTCAAATAGCGTTTGTGTGTTTAAGAGAGAGAGAGAGAGAGAGAGAGAGAGAGAGAGAGAGAGAGAGAGAGAGAGAGAGAGAGAGAGAAAATGCTGTAGTTGTTGTTTGAGATTAGACTGGCATTATGTTAGCATGGGCTCTTGCTCATAGAGCATCCCATTAGGATCATTCGATGATTTGGAAATGACATAGTGATCATGAGAGAGAGAGAGAGAGAGAGAGAGAGAGAGAGAGAGAGAGAGAGAGAGAGAGAGAGAGAGAATGCTGTAGTTGTTTGAAATTAGA
>NC_089799.1:7253897-7283897 GCF_040412425.1 Macrobrachium rosenbergii
TTAAATTCCAAAAATAAAAAAAAATATTCTGATAGATGAATATATATATTATATATATATATATATATATATATATATATATATATATATATATATATATATATATATATATACTGTAGTACTAAGAATTCAACAAGAATTTAGCAAAAAGTTGAAATTTACCTTTGATAATTCTTGAGTTTTTAAATACATAAACACCCTCTATGGGATTTTTATTAAATACGAAACAGTAAAATAAATCTTTTGATTGATGAAAATATATAAAAAAAATAAAAAATTTTACAGAAAAGTTGAAAATTCCCTTTGATAGTTCTTAAAAATCATTTTTGTTAAAATTACCATAGACACCTTTTACGTGATTTTGAATAAATTCCAAAAAATCAAAAAAATCTTTTGACTGATGAAAATATATACAAAGAATTCAACAAGAATCTCCTTACAAAAAAGTTGAAATTTATCTTAGGCTGTTCTTAAAAAAATGTTTTTTAAATTACCATAGACACCTTTTATGTGATTTTGAGTAAATTCCGAAAAATAAAATAAATCCTTTGATTAATGAAAATATATACAAAGAACTCAACTAGGATATTACAAAAAAAAAGTTGAAAGATATTGCATCTGTTGCAGAAGCTGTAAAGCGCAAGCTTTCAAAGCATTATCGCCATTGTCTTGCCCAGAAAGGGTTTTAAAAGAAATTTATTGTTTATGCCTGCCCGCCTTCCTCCCTTCGCAATATCTCCAAGGCACGAATGACAGCTCGTCACACACGTCTCCTTGGGAACCATGTCACACACACACACACACACACACACACACACACACACACACACACACCGAGGCGTCATGAGCAGTGTTCAAAAACTTGATGAAGAGGAGAGAGAGAGAGAGAGAGAGCGGCGGCGTCGCCCAGGGCCATATGCAATATCCCTAATGCTTCTGATGTCCCCTCTCTCTCTCTCTCTCTCTCTCTCTCTCTCTCTCTCTCTCTCTCTCTAATTTCCTCGCGATGATGCCATGGCTCGCTCGCTCGCTTTGGCTCTCCACCTGATTGTTTACCATTTCCTCTCTCTCTCTCTCTCTCTCTCTCTCTCTCTCTCTCTCTCTCTCTCTCTCTCTCTCTCTCTCTCTCTATTATGAGTGAAAGCATGGTGATGGTATTGAGGATATAAGATCGCGCATATATGCTGGTATTGTGTTGCGAGGTGGGGATGGGGGTGATGGAGAGGAGGTGAAGAGGGAAGAGGTAGGAGTAGGGGCTTTTTGCGAGAGCTCAGTAAGAATATAATTTCAGCTTGTCACTCGTTGTTTCATACTCTCGATATTTTGCACAGTGCTTTCATGTTGAGCAAGTACTCATACACGCGCGCGCGCACACACATACACACACATATATGTTGTATATATATATATGTATATATATACAGTATAAATATATATGTACATATATTCTTATTTCAGGGGAGGCTAAGCCAAACAGTCTCATAGTAGGATGTATGGATAGGAAGAACTGTCAGCTCATCATTGACCTATTTATTAATAGCTGCGCTTCGGGATCATCCATATCCCATCTTTTCTGTCTAAAAAGATACAAAACACTAATTAAGACTTACAACAGAGCTTACAAAATTAAAATGTTTTAAAGACTGAGAATGACAATGACAAAACAAGAAATAGGTTACATTCAGTAGTAAAGTCCAGAGGATAAAAGTTTAATAAGAGTAAACAAGGTTAGGAAGTAAACAAGAATAGGGGAGGGGTACTAGGCTATGCATAAGGGGGTTGAAGTTACATGATTATTGAGCGATGGAACAATTTTCTTGATAACCAAGGATTATAAAATATTAAGGTGTTCCTTCTGCGTCGTGGTCACTATTTCAAAGTTTTTATAGTTTATTGGGTTTTTACAAATTAATGAATGATTTCTAATGTTGGACGTTTCAGGTTTTGCTAGCCTGAGACCAGTACGATAGTGCAATCCACCGTGGCAATCTGCCCTCACTTTGAGCAACCGGCGCGTACTTCCGACATAAATCTGTTGCAGACTGCAACAGCAAGTATACTTGTACACCATGCCCGACTGCATTAATGGAGGGAGTCGCTCCTTGTGCCTGAAAAGGCTACCAAGACTTTTGGGGTTCTTCAAAATTATGTTGACCTTGACAGCTGGGAAGTGTTTGGTTATAATCTGCTTCAGATGTAAAAAATCACCATTATGTACAAAAGGAAAGGAAAAGTAGTATTCTAATTTGGGAACATCGAAGGAAGGAGAGGGAGGGCTAAAATGGTTATTTGAAATATCCTTTACTTTATGTTGGAATAAAGACAAGGGAAAACAATTTGCTTGAAATTATTTTTTTTTGTAAGAAGGAAATTTGGTTATGGAAAGAGAGCCAATCAGAAGTAAGTGAAAGGGCTCTATCGATAAGGGTGCTAAAGGAATTTAGCTTGAAATTAAATGCACAGGAGCTATAACAATTAAGGCCCCAACCTGTAAAAGTAAGTTTCTATAAATACTAACTTTGAAACCTTCGGAAGATCAGGAAACTTCAGTGTTTACAAAGGGTATTTTATTATTATTTTCTTTTTCTAACGTAAAGTTGATATTGTTGTGTAAACTATTTGCATAATCTAAAAAGAAGTCTGCGTGGTGTGGGTGTTTGAAAAGGACAAAGGTGTCGTCAACATAGCGTCTGTAGTAAAGCGGTTTAAAGTCAGAAGGACAGCTGTCCAGCAGCTGACCTTCGAGATGGCACATAAAAATATCCGCCATAGTGCAACTCAATGGACTCCCCATACCAACACCATCCGTCTATATATATATTTATATATACTTTATCATTAAAGACGAAATATGTGTCCACAGCAAGTTCCAACAATTTTCTAAAATCTGGGGAATTAAAATGATTAAAAGTGGAGTCAGGAGTGGGGAACAACCGATCAATAACTATTTGTATGGTCTCATTCTCAGGGATGTTGGTGAATAGCGATTCAACGTCTAAACTAGCCATGTACAAGTCAGAATCTTGTAGTATGATATTTTCTTTGAATTTTAAGGAGTTAGACAGGTTATTTGGGTTCTTTGTAGGGGGTTCAAGCAAGGTGGCAAGGAATTTGGCTATTTTATAATTAGGTGTGGTATATGATGATAGAATGGGTCTTTGGGGGATATTAGGTGTATGGGCTACCAAAAATCCACAAACCTAATATCCCCCTAAGATTCTGGCGATTGGTCTTGGTATAAAAAATGCAATGTTTCTTTAAATTATCTAAATAATACTGTCTAGATTCTGACAATAGATAGGTCGAGAAATTCAAATTGGATGAACTGTTCTTGTCCTTCACTTAATTCTAGATCAATTAAATAATAGAAATTTATATAGAATATTTTCTTTAAACTAATAATAAACAGAATGTTGATCACACCATCAGTGGTATTTGAAAAGAGCGACATGATTAGGCTTTTTACTGACTTATCTGGCAGCGTTCATTTAATCTAAAGGATAGCTTTCAAGTTTAAACAATCAGTAGTGATGTCTTCGATCTGCATCCTTTTGAGAAAGAAAAATACGAGAAGTCTGTTTGAATTTCTGCCTGTCGTCGGGCATGTTTCTGCAACCATAGTTTTAAGGCAACACCACATTTCTCTCAGCCTTTTCCTTGCTTATATATCTTGCAATTTACCAAAGTGATAACACTAGGTGATAATGGATCTGAGAGGGGAAGGAATGAAGGAAGAGGGGAAGTGGAATTTGTTAGTGAAAGGAAAGCAGAGGAGAGGAGAAGAGGAAGAAGGGCGATTATGGTTGAGGGAATGGAGTTAGGTAACGGACTGGGTAAATACAAAGAGAGGAGGTGAATTGGTAAATAAATAGAAGTGTCAGGGGAAGGAGTGTATATGCTACACTCATTTACCATTTGATGAGTTGGAAATTTATGCATGCACTAGTTATATACAATAATATATATATATATATATATATATATATATATATATATATATATATATATATATATAAAACATAGGAGGGCATTATGGTTATATACATACCTATCTGACAAAGTAAATTGTGTGTGTATATATATATATATATATATATATATATATATATATATATATATATATATATATATAAAACACACAGAGAGGGTTCGGTTCAGAAATTTATTTCATTGTGTGTTGATGATTTCTATCTTATTCACTCAGAAGGATAATTCAGATGAAAATGTTGTCTATTGGGTCAAGTATGCAATAATTCATGTGCAGTTGCTCTCATTCCAACTATGGATATATATTCCATATATCCCGACGTATCATATTTCTGTTCCACATATATGATTTCCTATATTCATCATATATGAAATGTTGTCTATTGGGTCATTGCTGATCATTGGGGAAAACTCGCTGGTAAGCAAGCAGTTAGCTTGCCCATATATAGTTGCTCTCATTCCATTCTTTTAGACTTGTATGGCCCAGTGGATAACGCCCTTGTTTTCCACCTGAGAGACCTATTCGATCCCCATTGATAGTCATTTATATATATATATATATATATATATATATATATATATATATATATATGTATATATATATGTATATGTATATAATATATATATATATAATATAAATATATATATATATATATATATATATATATATATATATATATATATATTATGTATTATATATATATATATATATATATATATATATATATATATATATATATATATATATATATATATATATATATATATATATATATATATATATATATATATATATATATATATATATATATATATATATATACACATACATAAAAACTGCTTCCCTTTTAAGTGGTGCTTCATGAAATAGTGTGTCAAATGCATCCTTATGCTTCTGATGTAGTGTTTTTACACACACACACACATTCCATGTTGTCCTGAGTTTGAAAAGATAATCAGCTTAATACAGCGGGGGGAAAATTGGTTACAAATACAATATTAAATTTTTTGTTTGAACCTTTGTGAAAACTAAGAAATATTAGAGTTACCTGAAGGATCATGATGGTTATCTTGAAGGTAAAGCTACTCACAGAGAGAGAGAGAGAGAGAGAGAGAGAGAGAGAGAGAGAGAGAGAGAGAGAGAGAGAGAGAGATCGCAACATTATTGAAGAAAAATTGAATAGATGACTCGCAATAACAAACTTAATATTCCCAACACGAGTTCATTTCCGGACGCCAAAAGCACCATCAGTTTGAATAAAGCTGTTCAGAGTCACTGGGGGAGAGACTGAAGTCATTAAAAAAAATCTAATTTTAAAGCTATTCGTCGGAATCAACGCAGTCTCCTCCTCCTCCTCCTCCTCCTCCTCCTCCTCCTCCTCCTCCTCCTCCTCCTCCTCCTCCTCCTCCTCCTCCTCCTCCTCCTCCTCCTCCTCCTCCCCTGAAGTGTTATGGAGTTACGATGTTTTCTTAACTGGGACAAGTAAAAGTCATTTCTCGCAACAATGAATAACTTTCAGATGCCGGGGGGTGAGGGGAGCAATATAGAACGTAAGTGAATGCATTGAAGGAAATGTTGCTTGCTTGCTTGCTTGCTTGAAGTCACTGAAATACGGGGTGGAGGGAAAACGAACGGGGAGCGTTTAAAAAAACTGAAATGTTCGTGAAAAGATTTGAAGTTTTAGTGGAATATTGTGATGTGTTATGCGAGATTCTTATTTACTAAGTTTGTTCTGTTTGTAATGGACGTTGATAAGAAAGTTGTAAGTTTAAAAAAATACAATTCTTGTTAAATTTATTCCTTTTTAGTTTTCTGTAAAAGAAAACTGTTGTGCCGGGTTTTTCTGTACGTCCGCACTTTAATCTGTCCGCCCTCAGATCTTAAAACTACTGAGGCTAGAGGGCTGCAAAGTGGTATGTTGATCATCCACCCTCCAGTTATCAAACATACCAAATTGCAGTCCTGTAGCCTCAGTAGTTTATATTTTATTTAAGGTTAAAGTCAGCCATATTCGTGCTTCTGGCAACGATATACGATATGCCACCACCGTGCCGTGGTTAAAGTTTCCTGGGCTGCGGCTCATACAGCATTATACCAAGACCACCGAAAGATAGATCTATTTTCGGTGGCCTTGATTATATGCTGTACCGGAAACTCGATTGCCCCGAAGAAACTTCGGGGCATTTTTCACTTGTTTATTTAACGTTAACGAGACAGTGGTTAGTTTAAAAAATGTACAAATAAGTAACAATAAATTCATGAAAATTTGTTTTCTGTGTAACAAGTCTACAATATTAAAATCGCAGAGTTGCAGAGAAAAATTAAGCTGGATGTAACTCTTGTTAAGCTTAATGACACTCGCTTTACCAGTGGTCATTTCGGGATTAGGAGTTACGTTCAGGAGAGAGAGAGAGAGAGAGAGAGAGAGAGAGAGAGAGAGAGAGAGAGAGAGAGAGAGAGAGCAATTTAATGTGTATAGACAGAGGAAACACTGTTTGACACCTAGAAGTCATGATAGGTATTCTAATCTTAATTGCATCATCAGTCAAATTCGTAAATAACTAGATTTGAGAGAGAGAGAGAGAGAGAGAGAGAGAGAGAGAGAGAGAGAGAGAGAGAGAGAGAGACATGACGCTTTGGAGAATGGAATGGCATGGCAAAAAGGGGAGTGAACTCCACCGTTACATAGATATCAATTTCCGCGTGGGAAGTGCTCGCAGGACGGGTGGTCAGTTCTGAAGGATATTAAATTCAATTTGTCACACATTTGTATGAAAAGAGTGAAACTTAATATCATAATGGAATGATGTTGGAGCATCACGAGAGGAGTAGGGGGGGGGGAATATGTATTATAATATTCATAATGTTTCTATATCTCTATTGATGGAGTGATGAGAGAAGTCAAGGAAAGGACATTGAATGTAAGTACAGAGTTTGGGGATATGAGTATGACTTTTTAGTGGAGTGTGGAATGATTGATCTTTGCAGATAGTCAGGCAATACTTTGCTGGTCAGGAATGGTGACGAGAAACTGCAGAAACTAGTAAAAGGACTTGAAAGTGCAAGAGGAGAAGGTTAAGATAAAATGTGAATGATAATAAGGATGTGAGGCAGAACTAGCAAGGTGGATAATGGAAGCCTAGAACCAGTTCATTCATAGTAATATTTATGTGTAGAAATGTAAGTGATGATGGCAAGATAAGAGGAGAGATGCATCACAAATTAATTGAAGCAAAGATGTTATTAGGATGCGACTAAAAGATTGGGAAGAGACTTGAATTGTCTGTGGAAGCCAAGACGGGAATGTGCGAAGTGATTTTTGAACCAACTCTCCTTTATAGAAGTGAAGTGTGGATATTAAATTTAAATAAACTAAAAAACAAAAAAAGTTGAAGCTCTTGAGAGGAACTGATGATCTAGTGTAGGAATAGAAGTAAGATTATAAGAAATGTGAATATAAGTACAACTGGTAAATAATTAGCACAGATGAAGAGAAGGATCATTGTAATTTTAGATGGTTTGGTCTTTTAGAAAAAAATGAAGGACGATGAGAGGTTGGTGAAAAGTGTATAATTCAAGGTCTTGGAGAAAGAAGATATGGAAGGAGCCATAGAGTTGTTGGAAAGGAAGTGTCATGATATACGGAATACATGAGAGTGTAGCGTAGAGTGCATAAGTGGTTGGGGTTTCAGTGATGTGCTGGTGAGCTTTCGAGTTTGCTGCGTGAATTGGCCAACCTTGGGAAGTTTTACTTCATTTGGTTTCATCCATGATGCAGCTGTTGGTGTATTAATATATATTATATATATATACATACATATATATATGTTATATACACACACACACACACATGTATATATATATATATATATATATATATATATATATATATATATATATATATATTCAGTTCAGCATCACCTAAATTAGATATCAGGTTACATGTAATTTGGCAAATACGACTGTCTATTAGCGAAAAATAATTGGCCAGTAAAATATGCAATATTGTAATCCCGTCCGGAATATTATAGGTATACAGTATATATGATGGAAAAATGAAATTATATTCCCGTGCGCGATGCAACAGCAGTCAGGCTGCGCATAGCTGAATTGATAACATGGGTGGCATATGAATTTTTATTCTTATTTTTAGTTTTACACTTTATTTTCCCATATCTGATTTTCGCTTTCATATATCTGACGGCTTTGTATCTTAGTAATCTGTATCCCTAGAATCGATGAAGAAAATGGATCATGACGAGTGCATTACAGAAAGTTTATGGTTGATATATTGAGGAAAAAAAAGAAATTTTTTGATTTGGGTAAAATTGTTTTGACGCCATAAATTTCGTAACTAGATGCAGTCGGGCGTGAATCGCGTTTTTAGTTTTCTTTAAAACTATTGTGCCGGCTTTGTCTGTCCGTCCGCACTTTTTTCTGTCCGCCCTCAGATCTCAGTAACTATTGAGGCTAGAGGGCTGCAAATTAGTATGTTGATCATTCACCCTCCATTCATCAAACATACCAAATTGCAGCCCTCTAGCCTCAATAGTTTTTATTTTATGTAGGGTTAAAGTTAATCATGATGGGCCGCGGCTCATACAGCGTTATACCAAGACCACCGAAAGATCGATCTATTTTCGGTGGCCTTGATTATACTCTTTACAGAAAATTCGATTGCGCTGAGGAAACTTCGGCGCATTTTTTACTTGTTTTTAATTGTCATTGTATCAAGGGGTTATCGACCGTCGGCTTGAGAATATTATAATGATTATTTTTTTAGGAAAAAATTTCGAATAAATGTGCCTCGCTGTCGAACCTCTCCAAAGCTCCAGTGGTCCTTTATTCCTCACACCGTTGGACTGTGGAACAGCTTCCCAGGGGATGTCGTGCAATTGGAACTTCAAAAGTTCAGGCGAAGATGCAATGCATTGCTACCCTAATACAATTCAACTTGTATTTTAATATTTTCCTTACGTTTTTATTTATTTATTAATTTGTTGATATGTCTGTTTTTCTAACAACTGATCTTATCTTTCTGTATTTCCCATTACCTTCTGTTATGAATAGGGTTCATCTTCTAAATAATAATAATAATAATAATAATAAACCCCATTTTAGATTTGGCCTTCCTCGCCCCGTTCCTTAAGCATATAATGTGTTCAAGTGATTTGGAAATAGGGTTCATCTTCTGAATAATAATAATAATAATAATAATAATAATAATAATAATAATAATAATAATAATAATAATAATAATAATAATTATGAACCCCATTTTAGATTTGGCCTTCCTCGCCGTGTTCCTCAACCATATAATGTGTCCCAGTAGAGTTTTTAGAAAATCAACATAATTCACCACTGAATATTAATGTGGACCTGATACACAGCAATAAACCTCATTTTAGATTTTACCTTCCTCGCCCTGTTCCTCAAGCATATAATGTGTCCAAGCGATTTCGAAATTGCCGACGGAGGAGGGACCCATTGTCATTTGTAACTCCATCACAACGCTGATATATAGCGTATCACCCCACTATGAAGGGTCATCGTTAACAGATAATTAAGCAAACAAATGTCAGTGAAACATTAGACAAGGGTATCCGCTGGAACAAACGTCCGCCAAGTGAAACATTAGGTAAGGTTATCCGCTGGAACAAACGTCCGCCAACCCATCTTATCTCTTCGGATCATTAGGTTATTCAGTTAAAGAAAATGAGAACTGAGATACCGAGAGAGATAGAGAGAGGAGGTGAAATGAAAGTACTGGACATTCATTGAGGATGACTGAAGTGCATGAGAGATAGGGAGAAAGACAATAGGTACCTGCAGACAGGTCAAATAACCGCTGTGCCATATTGTAACGTGGGGGATTGGAAGAAAGGTTTGTTGCTAATGAGGGAGGAGGAATGTTATACCTCAAAATTAGGTTTAATTGCCGATATGTTCGCTTCTTAGATATATTGAAGGGCATTCTGAACAGCATTCTGTAAAGCATAACTTCGGCTCAGTCGAGTTTGCTGTACACCGTATAATCAAGGCCACCGAAAATAGACCTATCTTTCGGTAGTCTCGGTATAATGCTGTATGAACCGCGACACATGAAACTTTAACCACGGCCCGGTGGTGGTGACCTACCTATATCGCTGCCAAAAGCACGATCATGGCTAACTTTAACCTCAAATAAAATAAAAACTACTGAGGAGGCTAGAGGGCTGCACTTTGCTATGTTTGATGATTGGAGGGTGGATGGTTAACATCCCAATTTTCAGCCCTCTAGCCTCAATAGTTTTTAAGTTTTGAGGGCGGACAGTAAAAAGTGCGGACAGAATAAAGTGCGGACGGACAGACAGAGCCAGCACAATAGTTTTCTTTTACAGAAAACTAAAAACCTGATTTTCATTCTTATTAGAATTTTACGAGTATAATTGAAGTCTTTGGGCAGTCAGGTTATTTTGAGAAATCGTGGAATTTGAGAAGGGAACTACCATCAATCAAATTTATGGTTTTTTTCCAGTATATTTAATACAATGTGCAGAGTTTTGGTGAGCGAAAGTATAAGTTAACTAACAGATTTATATAAGTTACAGGCAGATAGCGAAATGTACTTAGGGACATTTAATCCCTGAGGGGCTAGTACTAAACACGGCGAAATACATTTTGATCCCCCAGAGGCTAGTACTAAACACGGAGAAACAGTGTAGGTAAGTCACTGTTTCGCCGTGTTTAGTACTAGCCCCCTGTGGCAATCAAATGTCCCTAAGTGCATTTCGCTATCTGCCTAAAATTTCAGGCAGTTCGCGAAATGCCTGGTTTCACTGTCTTCCTGTAACATGCACAATCACCAAAAGGCATTTAGTGATGTTATATCTTGCTGCTGCGGATGAGGATGTGATTTTTCTTTGTTTTTTATATATTTTTTTGAGATTGGTGACTTTATTCTTTATTTTCTTTATTTCAATTTTTTAGCTGAAAGAAATCATTAGGAATATTAAGCCAGAACTTTGACCGAAAAATTTGTTAATTTTGTCTTTTTAGTAAGATTTGTATGATCATGAAATCGCTTATTTGGGCAAGCATGAATAATGTAGACTTCAAAATAAATTTGGTAATTCTTGAATTATTTGTCTGGTAATTATGTGTTTGAATAAGAACGCTTAAAGAGATACAAAATAAATGCAGAGAACTTGTACTGAAAAAAATTGAGGAGGCGCAAAATAATACTGGTGTTCATTTTGTCCATTTCAGCGAAAATCAAATTAAAGACTCATCCGTGCTCCATTCCTGTTCTTTTGCAGGACCCATCCGTGTTCCATTCCTGTTCTTTGGCAAGACTCATCCATGTTCCATTCCTGTTCTTTTGCAGGACTCATCTATGTTCCATTCCTGTTCTTTTGCAGGACTCATCCATGTTCCATTCCTGTTCTTTTGCAGGACTCATCCATGTTCCATTCCTGTTCTTTTGCAGGACTCATCCGTGTTCTAATCCTGTTCTTTTTTAGGATTCATGCGTGTTCCAATCCTGTTCTTTTTCAGGTCTCATCCGTGATCCAATCCTGTTCTTTTTCAGGTCTCATCCGTGATCCATTCCTGTTCTTTTTCTGGTCTCATCCGTGTTCCATTCCTGTTCTTTTTCAGGACTCATCCATGTTCCATTCCTGTTCTTTTTCAGGACTCATCCATGTTCCATTCCTGTTCGTTTTCAGGACTCATCCATGTTCCATTCCTGTTCTTTTTCAGGTCTCATCCATTTTCCATTCATGACTCATCCGTGTTCCATCCCTATTCTTTTTCAGGACTCATCCATGTTCCATTCCTGTTCTTTTTCAGGTCTCATCCATTTTCCACTCCTGTTCTTTTTCAGTTCTCATCCATGTTCCATTCCTGTTCTTTTTCAGGACTCATCCGTGTTCCATTCCTATTCTTTTTCAGGACTCATCCATGTTCCATTCCTGTTCTTTTCCAGGTCTTATCCGTGTTCCATTCCTGTTCTTTTTCAGGTCTCATCCATTTTCCACTCCTGTTCTTTTTCAGGTCTCATCCATGTTCCATTCCTGTTCTTTTTCAGGACTCATCCGTGTTCCATTCCTATTCTTTTTCAGGACTCATCCATGTTCCATTCCTGTTCTTTTTCAGGTCTCATCCGTGTTCCATTCCTGTTCTTTTTCAGGACCCATCCATGTTCCATTCACGTTCTTTTTCAGACGCCCTAAAAGAAATTGATAATGGAAAGCAATTTAAAATAATAAAAAATGACAGCTTGCAAGATTACTAATAAAGGTTTTAAAGTTTTCCATTCACAAATCCTTTTGAAATATCAATGCGAAACAATCATATAATAATCGTAGCTTGGATTTTATCGACAGTGCTCAACACTGAGTGATGAATTTCCTCATTCCTTATTTTTATTTTTTTTAACGAAAGCCTCCACCATAACTGTCACCTGCACACAAACACACACACACACACATTCGCATGCACAAAACGCCATTTGCCCAAAGGTTCCTTTCATGAAGAAATCGATAAGGTATTTTTTTTCCTCTTGTTAAAGGTTGTTGCTTTAAAGTGTGGGAGTCTCTCTCTCTCTCTCTCTCTCTCTCTCTCTCTCTCTCTCTCTCTCTCTCTCTCTCTCTCTGTCTTTGATTAAGAAAATGAAAAGTATCAGAGATGGAAAAGATTTTGATTGAGTTTTATCGAAGACATCAGTTTTATATGTGCAATATATATATATATATATATATATATATATATATATATATATATATATATATATATATGTATATATATATTGTATTTATTATATATTATATATAATATATATATGTATATGATTGCACAAATAAAACTGCTGTATATATATATTACACAAATAAAACTGTTGTTTTCGATAAAAATCAATCAAAATCTTTTCTGTTTCTGATACTTTATATACATATGTGTGTATATACATATATATTATATTATATATATATACACATACATATATATGAAGAAATTAATATTTCGATTGCTAGTTAGTGCTTCAATCTTGATTTAAGGATAGTCAGTGAAATATAAAAACGCTTGGAATACAGCTAAAACCATCTATCTATCTACATACCTATGTATCTATGCACTGTATAGATGTATGTACATATATGATTATATATACTGTATGATATATATATATATATATATATATATATATATATATATATATATATATATATATATATATATATATATATATATATATATATATATATTCTTATTTCAGGAGGCTAAGCCAAACAGTCTTATAGTAGGATGTATGTATAAGAAGAACAGTCAGCTCATCATTGACAAATTTATTAATAGCTGCGCTTCGGGATCACCCATATCCCATCTTTCTGGCTAAAAAGATAAAAAAAAAACACTAATTAAAACTTAAAACAGAGCTTACAAAATTAAAATGCTTTAAAGACTGAAAATGACAATGACAAAACAAGGAATAGAATACCTTCGGTAGTAAAGTCCAGAGGATGAAAGTTTGATGAGAGTAAACAAAGTTAGGAAGTAAACAGGCATAGGGGAGGGGTACTAGGCTATGTATAAGGGGGTTGAAGTTAAATGATTATTGAGCGATGGAACAATTTTCTTGATAACCAAGGATTCCAAAATATTAAGGAGGTGTTCCCTCTGCGTCGTGGTCGGTATTTGAAAGTTTTTATAGTTTATTGGGTTCTTACAAATTAATGAATGATTCCTAATGTTGGACATTTCAGGTTTTGCTAGCCTAAGACCAGTACGATAGCTCAATCCACTGTGGCAATCTACCCTCACTTTGAGCAACCGGCGCGTACTTCCGACATAAATCTGTTGCGGACTGCAACAGCAAGTATACTTGTACACCACGCCCGACTGCATCAATGGAGGGAGTCGCTCCTTGTGTCTAAAAGGCTACCAAGACTTTTAGGGTTCTTCAAAATTATGTTGACTTTGACAGCTGGGAAGTGTTTGGTTATAATCTGCTTCAGATGTCGTAAAAAATCACCACCATGTACAAAAGGAAAGGAAAAGTAATATTCTAATTTGGGAACATCGAAAGAAGGAGAGGGAGGCTAAAATGATTATTTAAAATGTCTTTTATTTTATGTTGGAATAAAGTCAAGGGAAAACAATTTTGTTGAAAATATTTTTGTAAAAAGGAAATTTCGTTATGGAAGGAGGACCAATCAGAAGAAAGTGAAAGTGCTCTATGGATAAGGGTGGTTAAGGAATTTAGCTTGAAATTGAATGCACAGGAACTATAAAAATTAAGGCCCAGCCTGTAAAAGTAAGTTTTCTATAAATACTAACTTTGAAACCTTCAGGAGATCGGGAAACTTCAGTGTCTAGAAAATGGAGTTTACTATTATTTTCTTTTTCTAGAGTAAAGTTGATATTGTTGTGTAAACTATTTGCATAATCTAACAAGGAGTCTGCGTGGTGTGGGTGTTTGAAAAGGACAAAGGTGTCATCAACGTAGCGTTTGTAGAAAAGGGGTTTAAAATCAGAAGGACAGCTGTCCAGCAGCTGACCTTCAAGATGGCAAATAAAGATATCGGCCATAGTGCAACTCAAAGGACTCCCCATACCAACACCATCCGTCTGTATATATACTTTATCATTAAACGAAAGCTGTGTCCTTCACAGCAAGTTCCAACAATTTTCTAAAATCTGATGAACTAAAATGATTAAAAGTAGAGTCAGGAGTGGGGAACAACCGATCAATAACTATTTGTATGGTCTCATTCACAGGGATGTTGGTGAATAGCGATTCAACGTCTAAACTAGCCATGTACAAGTCAGAATCTTGCAGTATAATATTTTCTTTGAATTTTAAGGAGTTAGACAAGTTATTTGGATTCTTTGTAAGTGGTTCAAGCAAGGTGGCTAGGAATTTGGCTATTTTGTAATTGGGCGTGGTATATGATGATAGAATGGGTCTTAGGGGGGATATTAGATTTGTGGATTTTTGGCAGTCCATACATGACTCCTAAACTGGACCCCGTCACCAACAGGTCATTATATGTTAGCTGGTCAACAACACCCCTGTTCTTCAAAGATCTCAAGAAACGATTGATTTTGTCTTCGTTTTTATAAATCAAGCGATAGTCTTTATCACCTATTAACTGGAATTTGGATGTGTCTTTAAGGATATCTTCCATTTTGTTTATGTACTCAGGTTTGTTCATCAAGACAGCCCCTTTTCCCTTATCTGGTTTCTAGCCACCTTGCTTGAACCACTTACAAAGAATCCAAATAACTTGTCTAACTCCTTAAAATTCAAAGAAAATATTATACTTCAAGATTCTGACTTATACATGGCTAGTTTAGACGTTGAATCGCTATTCACCAACATCCCTGAGAATGAGACCATACAAATAGTTATTGATCGGTTGTTCCCCACTCCTGACTCTACTTTTAATAATTTTAGTTCATCAGATTTTAGAAAATTGTTGGAACTTGCTGTGAAGGACACAGCTTTCGTCTTTAATGATAAAGTATATATACAGACGGATGGTGTTGGTATGGCGAGTCCTTTGAGTTGCACTATGGCCGATATCTTTATGTGCCATCTTGAAGGTCAGCTGCTGGACAGCTGTCCTTCTGATTTTAAACCCCTTTTCTACAAACGCTACGTTGATGACACCTTTGTCCTTTTCAAACACCCACACCACGCAGACTCCTTGTTAGATTATGCAAATAGTTTACACAACAATATCAACTTTACTCTAGAAAAAAAAATAATAACAGTAAACTCCCTTTCTAGACACTGAAGTTTCCTGATCTCCTGAAGGTTTCAAAGTTAGTATTTATAGAAAACTTACTTTTACAGGCTGGGCCTTAATTTTTATAGCTCCTGTGCATTCAATTTCAAGCTAAATTCTTAACCACCCTTTTATCCATAGAACACTTTCACTTTCTTCTGATTGGTCCTCCTCCATAACGAAATTTCCTTTTACAAAAATATTTTCAACAAAATTGTTTTCCTTGACTTTATTCCAACATAAAATAAAAGACATTTTAAATAATCATTTTAGCCTCCCTCTCCTTCTTTCGATGTTCCCAAATTAGAATATTACTTTTCCTTTCCTTTTGTACATGGTGGTGATTTTTTACATCTGAAGCAGATTATAACCAAACACTTCCCAGCTGTCAAAGTCAACATAATTTTGAAGAACCCTAAAAGTCTTGGTAGCCTTTTTAGACACAAGGAGCGACTCCCTTCATTGATGCAGTCGGGCGTGGTGTACAAGTATACTTGCTGTTGCAGTCCGCAACAGATTTATGTCGGAAGTACGCGCCGGTTGCTCAAAGTGAGGGCAGATTGCCACAGTGGATTGAGCTATCGTACTGGTCTTAGGCTAGCAAAACCTGAAATGTCCAACATTAGGAATCATTCATTAATTTGTAAGAACCCAATAAACTATAAAAACTTTGAAATAGTGACCACGACGCAGAAGGAACACCTCCTTAATATTTTGGAATCCTTGGTTATCAAGAAAATTGTTCCATCGCTCAATAATCATTTAACTTCAACCCCCTTATACATAGCCTAGTACCCCTCCCCTATTCCTGTTTACTTCCTAACTTTGTTTACTCTCATCAAACTTTCATCCTCTGGACTTTACTACAGAAGGTATTCTATTCTTTGTTTTGTCATTGTCATTTTCAGTCTTTAAAGCATTTTAATTTTGTAAGCTCTGTTTTAAGTTTTAATTAGTGTTTTTTTTTGTATCTTTTTAGCCAGAAAAGATGGGATATGGGTGATCCCGAAGCGCAGCTATTAATAAATTTGTCAATGATGAGCTGACTGTTCTTCTTATACATACATCCTACTATACGAGTATATATATATATATATATATATATATATATATATATATATATATATATATATATATATATATATATATGAAACTTTACTTTTGAGTCATTATTTTGTAGTCAGTTGCCGTACGCGTCAATAACCTAGATTTTGCGACGCCAGTTATTCATGACCATAAATAAATTATCCAACTACATATCTTGTTTTTATATGTGTAGATTTATATTTAATACATATATATGTGTATATATGTAAATATAATGTGTGTGTATATATATATATACATATATATATATATATATATATATTGTTACGTGTGGGCTTTGGCTGATGAGTTTCTTAATTAATTAAATGTAACTTATGTAGCCCTGCTTCACCAAGATCACACGTAAACTGTCAGTTGAAGTTAAAAGTTACCCTCAAAAGACAGACAATTACTTAATTGGATTAGGTCACCAGTCGAAACTCTGAATGGAATAATGGATTACTTCTGTAACAGAGGAATTTCATTAAACCCCTTTTCATTACCCACCCAGTCTCAACAAAGAAAAATGTGCTGTAATAGCAAAGGAAGTCACATGAACCATTAGTCAGCTTCTGACAAAGTCAATTATGCTTCTGAAAAAAAATATAACGCAACGAATGTTTGTACTCTAGCGGATATTGTACGCAGATTAGTATTGGAACAGATATTTCTCTTCCAAACAATGGTGATCTGGATCCAAGGTTTGCCTGAAATTTACTTACACTTGACTTTCCCTAATTCCTACTTATTGGGCAGGAATAGCTTATACAATTCACTAGGCAGTGATCATTATTCATATACTAGACTTCATAAAAGAAATATGATTATACCAGGTTCTCTTGTAAATGGTGGCTGAAGGGGAAACAATGGAAAATTTAAGTACAGAGAAAGAGATGCTAGCAAATTGACAAAAATCATGTAAATTCCAGACTTACCATTACGTAGATTGCTTGCGCGATGCAACTGCCGATCGGAGTTCTCAAAGAACACTTATTGTCGATTCACTAAGTAAAATAACAGATAGGCAAGGACAAAGGGTGGAATGCTCAGAGCACAAATACATGCTCAGTTCATGATGGTAGGACTCTCTCTACCTTTTCATGGGTGAGGTCAGGGTGCTGTGTCTCGTCAGTAACGCTTGTATGTAGCCTCCGGCCATCTGAAAATTTGACAAAACATCACCTAATGCATAGGACAGGGAAAAAGGAAGCTTAAGACCACCTTCACTAGAGGTTACTTGGTTAAAACCCTACATGTGGGTTAGGACTCTAATACTAACTTATTCCCTACTAAGGCGTTACTTTTTTGAAAACCCAGCCTAATACTCTCACTTGCAGTCTCTTAGCTTCAACAGAGACACCTTCCTGTCTTTGTTAGAATGATTTTTCCAACTAAATAATGCAGAGAGGGTGGAGAGGGTGAGCAGCAGAATATTTATAAAAGCTCCCCCCCCCCATAAGAAGGCCTTCACTCCCTTTCAGGCGTGAAGGTCTGTGCTAAGCAAGCTGTTCACCTCTATTATGTTACTCTTCTCCCCTGAACAGATTTGTCCCGTGCAGTCTAACTAGCTACGGACCTACCTAACTCTAGAAAGGATATGAGCTTTAATCTCTTACTTACACTTTACTCACTTACAGAATCCTAACTGTACTTACAGGTGCTTACGGTTATTACGTGCTACCTCTTATAATCGTGATTTTTTAGACTTAGCCAAATGGTACATTCTGTGGTATCTCCTATCCTAACCTATCCTAACACAGCCATAGCACCAATGTAATGGACAATGAACTAGCTAAATTGCAAGGTTTTCTGCACTACAATTGGTAATTACTGGTTGGTACATGAGGTTTGCCTCATATGATAAATGCTTACCTTGCTGAAGTCTTCGGCCATGTGTGTCATGAGCGTAGTGGCTCTCTTCACAATAGTTTAGATTGATTTCAGTTACCCTGTAGTTACGTGGTTACTGCGGCTTGATGGAATGTGTAAGTGATAAGGTTACTATTCCAATGTTCTTAATCTGGTATAGGCTACTGTATGGTAGAGATCACGCTGGCTACCTCCTCTGGGCAAGGGGCCAGGATCACTCCAAGATGGTAAGACACTGTGCCGAGAGGGCATTAGTGCCAGGATGAGCTCATGGCTCTGCAACTACTGGGCTCTCTTCCGCCCCTTCTTCTTCTTCTTCTTCTTTGGGTTCCTCCAAGGCCTATCTGTCAGACCTAGGAGATAATGAGGGCACCAACTCTGGGGAAAGGCCAGAAGGGCTAGCAGGCATGAAGTCGGGTAACTTCAGAAGCTACAGGAGGGCTCCTTACTCCAGCTGCTGCGACAACTGGAGCGAGAGCGATCTTGACCTCTGCGTCCGAGGAGGTCAGTTCCTGGTCTCCCAGAGAAGGTGTGACAGTTTGGTCCACCAGGGGTTCATCCTCTGGGGACGGTTCATCCTCTGGGGACGGATTTGGTGAAGAAGTAGTGTCGGGTGCCAGAGGCTCTCCAGTTGCCACGACTAGTGCTGTGAAGGATCCTGGATCTCCCAGAGGATGATCCGCCTCATGATTTGGACCAGGCACAGGGTCCTTCTTAATTGATGGCTCAGTGTGTGTGCCAAATGGAGGGTGGCACTGCTCAGTGCTTGCAAATGGCACTGGCAGTGGTTGGGTGTCAGGCATGCCTGACAAGGGGTCTGGAGGTGCAATACCTCACGGATGGCTTGAATTTGGCTGCGGCAGAGATTCCTTCCCCAGCTGGAGATCAGAGCCTCTCGGAGAGTCTTGCTTGGGGGCATCCGCCGGGTGTTGCTTACACGTCCGACAACGGTACTGCTTCTCCTGAACGTCTCTTCGGGGAGAGGGAGGACCTCTTTGTTGGCTGCCCCTTCGTGAATGGAGAGGACTAGGCCAAGAACGTTTTGGTGTGTTCCCCTTCTGCTGACCACTTTGGTGGGTGGACGGTGGGTTTTCTTCATGGACTTCCCCTACAGTCTGGGCCCCCGCAGAGGAGGTAGTGTGGCTGCAAAGTGCCGTTGGTGAAGGGCTTCCCCAGAGAAGGTCCCAACCCAACAGGAAGTCCACTCCGGGCTGAATTCTACCCACCACGCCAAGGTGTTGGGGTAGCATGCCCCAAGGTGTCGTGACCTAGAGCTTGACTGTGGGAACGGTAATTGTGTGGCCCTCTATCCACTTCATCTCCCACTGGGTTTTCTCGTCAACCGTGGCACCGGTTGGCACTTGGGCCCTGGAGATCAGGCTAACAACTGCCGCAGTGTCTACCATGACCGGAAGGGTTACGGGCAGGCTAGAGCCCTTAAGAGGGGTCACCGAGATGAACTGGGTCTCCAGTCTCTTGGGGTAAAGGATCTTTTGCGGGCCGGCTGCTGAGAAGGAGGTGCTGATGAGGTTGACGAACTTGGTGGTGGGGACATGATGTGGACAGGCCGCCAGCAGCACAACAGGATCGGCACTGGCCTCTTGTAGGGGCTTGGTGGCCTGCGGTGATGGTTGGTGGAGAGGGTTGCATGGATGTAGAGGGAGAGGAGTTCTGACTGTTAGTAGGAGGCTGCTTGTTAGTGCCTAGCTTGTATCGGCACTCAGCTTCAGTGTGCCCCACCCTCTTACAGTGGGTGCACGGAGGCTTGCTAGGCAGTCCATTCTTCAGGCGAGCCGAGCCTGAGAGAGTATCCGGGGGCCACTATGCACCGCTGAGATGTGTTGTGAGACTGGTTGAAGGTTTCCCATGAATCGGCCATGCGGCAGGCTTCCATAAGGGTGGTGGGTTGCTTATCATTAAGATATACAGCAAGGGGTCCAGGCACACATTGGTAAAGATCCTCCAGCATGGTCCAATTGAAGAGGTTCTCAAATTAGTGCAAGACAAGTAGTTGAACCAGCGGGTATCAGACTGGGTCTTGTGACAGGCCCATTCAGTTCAGGACCAGCTGACTTCCTTGGCAAGACCTCGGAACCGCTGTCTCAATTTCTCCGGGGTTATTTTGTAGGTCTTTGTGATGACTCTGTGCACTTCAACCATGTCGCCTCTCTGACTCTTCTCTCTACTCCAGTGAGCAAAGGGCTGCCTTAGCTTTTCCCTCCATGTGCTTGGCTGGTGGTGCTGCAGTTCTCAAAGAGTGCCCCTATTTCTTCCAACCATGCTTCTGGCTCGTCCTCAGTCCACTTGGGGATGAGGGAATTAATGCTCAAGATTGGAGCATTTGGTGCAGCAGGGGTGGGGTTGGAGGCTTGGTGTATAGCCATAGCTTTGGCATTTTCCTTCCTAGCCCTTTCCAGCTCGAGCTCTTATTTGAAGATATGTCTTCGGCTATTTTAGGGGATTGTCTTAGCAATTGTAACTTTCCTTGTGGCCCGAGTCGTATGTCTTACTCTGAGAAGTTATGATTAAAAAAATGATAAGTTTCTTTTCTTTCATATAATTTCTTATGTCGGGGTATTTGTATAGGAACTTTTTTTCTTTCTTCTGTTATATCTCCTAAGTAAATCCTATCATTCCCTGACTAAATTAAGTCTTGCTTTTACCTATTGTATGGGATCCTAACCTAATTCCTGTCTCTTGAAGTCTATGTTCTGTCAAAGATTTTGTGAGTCGGATTACTATGCAAACAAAGTAGTTCCCAAAGTGGCAATTGAGGCAAAGGCTAAGGTGGCTGTGGCACCCCCACGAACTAATAATAACAATAAAGGTTTTAAGATGGTGGACATCGGGAGCAGTCAACAAGGGTTCCAAAATATCGGACGAGTCCCATTATAATGCAGCAAAATTCAAAACAACTGCTGGATGCACACTGGCGGAGGAATACACGATCCCGAGGCGTGTTTGTTTACTATGGAACGCACACAAAGCACTCGAATTCCTCTCACAAAACAAACGAGGCAAATGTAGGAATACAAATTTAACTAAATGCACCAACAATGCAAAGGATTTTACGTTATGGAGATGGAAAACAAAATTACTATGAGCTACGCTTTTTTTTTTTTCTTTCTCTCACAGAATTAATTTTCATTCGCTTCCGCCATGCTTACGACGGGTTTGAGGACACAAAAGGAATGGATCTGTGATGTCCTGATGGCCTGAATTTACGTTGCTTAAATATGCAAATTATGAAATATACCAACAATGCAAAGGACTTTACTTTAAGGAGATGGAAAACGAAATTATTATACTATGCTTGGTTCTCGGTTATTGTGTTCCTCGCGCAGAACTAACCATCCGCTGCCATCACGCTTAAGGAGTGGCCACCAGCAAGACAAGGAAATGGACCTGTGATGTCCTGATGGGACTAGGTTTACGTTACTGAAAAATGCATATTATGGTAAAATTAACTATTGCCGTTTGTTTGCTATTTTAATGACCCAGGGTTTTGATATGATTCCCGCTATATGAACCTTTATTAATGCCGATCAGGGAGTGACGAACGCGGTTACTACTCTTGAAATTCAATGAACTTCACAAATTTTGTCCCCTATCCTACGAGAGACACGTTAGACGCGCTTTCTCCACTCGTTATCGTGCACGAGTTAACTTGTTTAAAAAAATCAATATCATGCATTAATCCTTGGCTGGGGAAAATAGCAAAATATTAACAATTACACGGCAACTCGGCCCACGACCTTCGCTGGAATGCACCCCTCTGTATCCGAATGCGGCAAAAGTGCTCCTTAAGATTTTGCAAATTGTGAATTACGCTGCTCTCAATGCACGCTTTCCTACCTACGCTAATTTCTTAATTATAACTGGTATTCTTATTATTATTATTATGCCTTGTGCTGTCTCCTTGTTTGGAAGAGTAACATTACATTAAATATCTGACTTTTCTCTTTAGAATTAATGTGTAATTGGTTTTCTTTTTCTCCAGATTCTTTCTCTAAATTAATTAGATCCTAAGCAAGCTCGCCAATGTTACGTGTAGGGTGCTTGGCTGATGAGTTTATTACTTGATTAAGGACACACGTAACCTGTCAATTGAAGCTACAAATTAACCTCAAAGACAGATGTTTATTAATGGAATAAGGTCGCCAGTCGAGAAGAAAACCCCGACACAAAGGATATATAGTTAGCCAGGAAATTACTTGAACAGCCGCCCCACTTCGGACGCAGTCAATTTTCCTTTTGCTTCTGTAAGGTTTTTAACACAACGGATTATCATACGCAGTAGCACTGGTAAAAGGCCATTCCTCTTCCGAACAATGGGATCGAGACACAAGACTGCCTAAATGCTGTAAATTACTTATTTAACCTTCCCTAATTCCTAGTTACTTCATGGGAATAATTGAATGTCGCTAAGCAATATAAATTATTCTTAATCTAGACTTCTTAAAGGTAGGTTAACTTGGATACCTGGGTTATCATAGATGGTGGTGAAGAATGCAAAGGAACCGGAAATACAGAAAGAGATACTAGCAAATCGGCGGAACTATGCCAAAATTCAAACTTACAGAGGACGAAGGTTGTTTGCGCATACAACGGACAAATGGAAGTCTTGATAATAGCCGTCTCCCAATTCACTAATAGCAAGGAAAACAGAGGGTAAGTAGTACAAGGCGGTAGTACACAAGATGCGTGTCTCTTGCACACGCTAATTTCTCTCTGACCCGTCTCTGGTCAAGCAGGGTGGCTGGCCGCATCCATGCCCTACGCCCCAGGCAAATCTGAAATCTGACAAAGACTTGGCCGAATGCATAGGATAAAGGGAAAGAAGCTTAAGTCCACTGTTATTAGAGTTTACTGTGTTAAAACCCTCCCTGTGGGTTAGGCCCCTATGCTAATGAAAACGTTATTTTTTTTTTAAATAAACAGCACTATCTCTGCCTACCGAAGACGCCTTCTGGTCTTTGTTCACGTTATTTTTCCTACAATAAAATGCATAGAGGGCAAACGGCAGAATATTTATAAAAATATATATATACATATATATATATATATATATATATATATATATATATATATATATATATATATATATATATATATATACATATATATATATATATATACACACATACACACACATACATACATACATATATACATACATACATACACGCGTAATAATCAGTTGAGATTAGCGCGTCAAACCCGGCAGGCGAAGTAATTTCACTTACGCGTAATATATATAATAACAATGGATTACTTACTCTGACGAATTGTCGTCGTTCATCACGGCTGCTGTGTCGAAACCCTACCTCCCCCCACCCCTTTTTCCCCCTCTCCCCCCTTCTCCCTAACCCCTTTTGTATTATCTTCTCTGTAATTTAGGTCATGTTGGAAAATGAGGAAAAAAAAAAACTTCATGATGCCATTGACAACGCTCTCTATATCGCAGGTCGGAACTTCATCCACAGCGTACACAAAACACTTCTTTTTTTTTGGCTCAGCCCCTCTCCTAATTTTTTTCATCTCTCCTCCCTTCTTTCGCCAAGAAGAAGACCTACCTACGTAGCTCCTCCGGAGAGAAGAAGAAGAAGATAACGATAGGTTCTCTCCCTGTTTTTCTTGCGTTTCTCTCGGTCTTTGCGTTCAAGTCTCCCACGACACCACAGTACAGTACGTTCGCGTTCGATAATTAATTTTTTTCTGTCGTGGTTGATTCTCTCCTTTGTCTTCGCTCTTTATTCGACATTTTAAACGTTTATATTTTAATAATGGTGGTTTTACGACTAATTATATGTGGGTTTTGAAGTATTCATTGCAATGTCTTCCTCCTATTGGACTCTGGTCGAGTGAGTGGGTCGTCTCGCTTCTTTAGCTCTGCCTACTCATCCGTTCCTCTGCTTTCATTACCCCTTTCCTTTTCCTGTCTGTGCCCCCTGCACCCACTATTACCCCCTCCCCTCCTATGTAACCTCCCCCCCCCCCCCTCTTCCCCCTCCCCTCCTCTTCCTGACTCCGTCCACGAGTCGAAGACAAAAGGTTCACAATATACAGCTTTCCTCCCCAAGGAGAGAGAGAGAGAGAGAGAGAGAGAGAGAGAGAGAGAGAGAGAGAGAGAGAAGACGGAGATGTATGAATAGGTTTAATCTATTAAAGATGCACACACACACACACACACACAGAACAGAATTCCGCCATTCAGGCCACATCATCCAACGCGCTGTTGCCAAATCTGGATGAAAGCACTTCGGGTGTCACGCCACTTATCATCATCCGGTTTTTTTTTTGTTTTGCAAGAAACTGATGGATGGAAGAGTTCTTGAATTAGGTTCGTGCCCGAGGTATGACGCATGAATGTTTTTTCCATTTATTTTTTTTTTCTGGAGCATTACTGAGTTGTCCTTCTCAGACCTGGCGCTGGAAGGAGTTCTTGGTCTTATGCTCGAATACGAATCCCAGTACGGTAATATTAATGTAATTAACTTTTGAGACACTTTGGTTAATGATCTTAATCTTTTCGCAGATTATGTAAAAAAAAAAAAAAAGAAATTAACTTTTGAGACGCCATGTATAACTGAATCACGAAAATATGGAACTTGATGATTATTATATAAATAAAGACAAAATCCACGAAGGAAAGAGAAACATTGGAGTAACTACAATGCTAAGTAAAGGACAAGAAGTCGAAAGGCCTTGCAGTACTCCATTGTTTCTCTTTCCTGCGTGGATTTTGTCTTTATTTATACATACACACATTATATATATATATATATATATATATATATATATATATATATATATATATATATATATATATATATATATATATATATATATATATATATATATATATATATATATATATTTAATGTATGTATATATACTCACACACATGAATAATTATATTATATATATCCATTTATATTTTATATATCTATATATATATATTATACATACATACATATATTATTATTATATATATATATATATATATATATATATATATATGTATATGTATATTTATATATATCTATATCTGTATCTATACTATATCTACATCTACATCTACACCACCGATTTCCCCAGCGAGTTCTGTCGTTACGTTACGGTAATTGTTATGTTCAGTTCCTGTCCTCATCAAACAGCGCACTGGAACCTATTAACTCTTCGGCTGCATAGCCCTTCCTTCTCCTCGTTAACCATCCTTTGTAAATATTCCAGCTGCTGGTTTAGGCTTCACTGGTCTGATATACTAAACGTTCCTTGTTTCATATGATAGTCCCGTCCCTGAGTGTATTAATTAAGGTTCTTTGCAGCGTCCCTTCGGCCCCTAGCCGCAACCCCTTTCATTCCTTTTACAGTACCTCCATTCATAATCTCTTTCTGCCATCTGATTTTCCACCCTCTCTGACAATTGTTTCATAGTGCAGCTGCGAGGTTTTCCTCCTGTTACACCCTTCTAACCATCTTACTGTCAATTTCCGTTTCAGCCCTGAATGACCTCGTAGGTCCCAGCGGTTGGCCCTTGGCCTCATTTCTATATTCCAGTTCCAATTCCTGAGAATATTACGTAATCCAAAGGTATAATGAATCTAATTATATGTAAATCGGCTCTTTCATCGTAAACGTCACTGTCATTATTATGGCCTTCAAGTCAGTTTAACTTGCAATATATTAAGTCTGTTGTGAATGAGAAGCAGAATTATCATATATAGATGGTCGTCAACGTCACCATGCGTTTCTAAGCTTGAGATGTTAAATGTTATATTAATTTGTTAAATTACAGTTCTTACTCTTGAACAAGACTTGAAACACGTCCCAGTGTCCAACTTGGACCACTCATTTTGTCATTTGAAGATATCACGAGTAGGTCGACGCCATTATAATAAATTGGTAGAGAAGGCGCGATTGAAAATTCAAGTTATTCGCGTTACTAATTTTTCGTAACTTGGATATAAAACGTTTTTCTCGAAAAAAACTAGTGTGAATACATAATTGAGGTGGTGAGTATTTGCGTTCTTTGACTTCTGGATCTTACTTCCTGGATCCTATTTTCTGGAACTAATTTTCTACGTCATATTTTCTCGGTCTTATTTCTTGGACCTTATTGCCTGGACCTTGTTTTCTAGATCTTAGTTTCTGGACTTTATTTTGTAGATCTTATTTTCTGGGTCTTATTTTTCGTACCTTACTGTTTTGACCTTATTTTCTTGATCTTTTTTTCTTGATCTTATTTTCTGGACATTATTTTCTGGCTCTTGTTTTCTGGATCTTATTTTCCGCATCTTAATTTCTGGACTTTATTTTCTGGATTTTAATTTCTTAATCTTTTTTTCTGGATCTTATTTTCTGGACCCTTTCTTGATCTTATTTTCTGGATTTTAATTTCTTGATCCTATTTTCTGGACCTTATTTTCTGGATCTTCATGTCAACACCCTCCCTATTTGGAGTCCAAATTATCACTCGGTGACAAGTCTCCCCCCCCAAAAAAAGTTGAAATGTTTACTGAAAAATTGTTTCAGTATATCTGGAGATGTATTTCTTTTGTACCTTGGTCAGAAGATTATTATTATTATTATTATTATTATTATTATTATTATTGAAAACCTTCTAAAACGTGGTTAGATTTATCCGTAGAACTCCACCTCATCTCTTGCTGTAGTTAGGCTCCCTAGTGGGGTAGCGCCGTCAGTGCACCTCTCACGGTGCACTGTAGCCATTACTTGAGGTTCTTTGCAGCGTCCCTTCGGCCTCTTAGTCCCCGTCCACACGGTCGAGCTTTGCTCTGCGAACTTGGCTCGGTGTGACGTCAGAAACGGAGAAACGGCGAGCAAAGCTTCGTGTAGGGCTTTCCTAATGTTTATCGAAGTATCGAGGCTTTGCCTGCAGCAGCAGCAGGGCTGTTCACTGACGGAAATATTTGTGGTAAACGGATAAAGACGTCACTTACTGAAAAGTTTCCGTAAAGCGCAATTTCATGTAAAACCTTCACAAATAAATAAATAAAGGAAAATAAACAAGAGTTTCCCGTTATTTTACCCTTCATAATGAATATGTCAGGTAAGTATGACTTATGGGAACTTTGAAAAACAAATATATTAACACCCTTTATTGCAATGCTACGGAAATCTGTCAGTCTAGTCTCTCCTAACAATTGTTTCGTAGTGGAACTACGAGGTTATCCTTCTGTTTAACCTTTAAAACCTTTTTACTCTAAATTTCCCTTTCAGCGCTGAGTGACCTCACAGGTCCCAGAGAGTGGCCTTTGGCCTAAATTGTATATTACATTACATTACTTACGTAGTTAGGACCGTAGTTAGGAAATGCGAATTACATCTTACAGCTGTAGAATTGTCTGGAGTGCATTAGCGATTAAAAAATGGTCTCGAGCTGAATTAGCGAACCAAAATGGTAACTGAAATAATAAAGAAAGGTAGCCATTAACTCTGCTGGTTCGGGTAATTTGAATTGTTAATAATGACATCTTAATTGCTAATTTTACCAGGATACTTAAAAGGCTGTTGTATTATCACCGTACAGTGGTACTACTGATTACGTTATAATCACCGCACAGTGATAAGAACACTGGCGTTGTTATCACCGATCGGTGATAATATTGTTTTTGTTATTTTCACCGAGAATCTATAAGAATTAATGGATACTTAGCAGCTGCAGTTTAGGATGTTAAAAGGAATTTAAGAGTACAAAGTTTATTTCACACAAATGAAAGGTATCTTATAAAAATACATTTATTTCACATTAAAATCAAGTTATTATGCAAATATACATTATGCCATATAGATTTAAACAGTCTTAGCGGAGCAGAATGAATTAGTATGTAAGTGTTATACATAACATTACACATCATTTGACTCGCTACAGATTTTCGTTCTCTTGCTTCTCTTTGTGGACACGTTGTTTGCTTTCCGTTTGACTCCAGCCTTAGCAGCTTTTGAATGATTAATTCGTCCTAATACTCTTGCCTCTTTGGGACGACCTCTCATTTTTACCGTAGAAAGATGAGCATTCAATAGCTGTAATCCTCCGGAGTCTGCTGTTGTGACTGTTGAAGCTAGTGTATGTGACATTGGTGAATCTGGTGTGTGTGACGTCGGTGAAGCTAGTGTTTGTGACGTTGGTGAAGCTGGTGTTTGTGACGTTAGTGGAGATGGCGTTTGTGACGTTGGTGAAGTTGATGTGCTTGGCATGTGCGGACTATCATCATTTTGGTATTCATGACCCTGTTCCCAGCAAGTAAGAATACGTTTCAGCATATCAAGTGGTGCTTTGTACACTTCAGTTCCACTATTAGTTAGCACCGCTGTGAGTCGCTGCATTGTTTCTTGACTCTCTCGGAATTTTTGGGCAGGGGTCTTTGGACACTTGGGCCGTGTAATATGTGTAATGGAGGTCTCGGATTCTAATGCCACTGTAGGAATCATAGTATTCTCTGTCCGCCATCCTGAATGCCTGTTGATAGTAGAAACATCAATGTTCTCTTGTCTTACAACAGCAATAATGTGATTACATGGCAAGAAATGTTGGCAATAAAAAGTGCAGGAACAGCTGATTTCAGCACCTGTTTCACCATTTCTCGTCACTTTGTGGTCAGTAGACCCTATATTCACAACAAAGAGGCCAGGCGAATCCAGTGTGATGGAAAAAGAATCTAAGGGCTTAGATAGCTTATGGTGTTTCATCCTTAGTTTAACTGCATGTTCCGTGAACTGTCTGTATATTTTGTTCATTAGAACATCATGAACTCCATATTCAACAGATGTACATGTCTGCAAAAACTGCTTATAGGCTCGTTCATCATCATTAAAGATGGAATTATGAAGCATAATTTTACGAATGCATTCAGACATCGATGTAGTTGAGGTTAGGAAGTGCTTTAGTTTACCGTTTTCTGCTTCAATGTGATTATTAGTGTCATTTCCAAATGTTAATTTTGTAGAACGGATGTGGCCCACATTTCTTTACAGTTTACCCAGTTTGCACATACTTATTGAAACATACTTGAATCTTGTTCTTCTAGCACAGACAATTTTGACTGAAAGGAGATTTCATTATGGGCATACACAAGTTGTTTCAGAGTACCAAAGATTTCATTCTTTTTAGGAACAGGAAGCACAAGTTCAGACACCTTTTTCTTGAAGTATTGCAATACATGAAACTTGCAAAGCAATACGTCTGCTTTCGGAAGTAAGGCACGGACTGCTTGAATTTCGTTTTGGTCTTTGTCAGTCATAACTGTCGTTGTGTGGTTA